>NW_024868499.1:14580-96910 GCF_013358625.1 Macadamia integrifolia
TCTGCCACCTTCACTCGGGGATGTTCATAACGTATTTCATGTATCCATGCTGAAGCGATACGTTCATGATCCATCTCATGTTTTACCCGTGGAACCAGAATATCTAGAAGCTGATATGACCTATACAGAGCAGCCAGCTGAAATTTTGGACCAAAAGGTGAAAACCCTTCGCAACCGCTCCATTTCCTATATAAAGGTGCGATAGGCAAATCATTCACTTGAAGAAGCATCTTGGGAGAAAGAGGATGAAATCCAAGCCAAGTACCCTCAACTTTTTGAACAACCAGGTACGCCAATTTCGAGGACAAAATTTTCAAAAAGGGGGGGTAAATGTAATACCCTACTTCTTAAACCTGGTCTGATTACACGGTTGATCCGGTTTAACCATGCAGGACCCGAACCGGAGAGGGTTAAGGCGGGATCCTTATGGACCATGATGGTAAGGGTGACCTTAAACACCGACTGGTCTGACAAGTCCGAGCTAGTGCTAGGGAGACGGGCGTACCGAAGCCATGTACATGCACATATCATAAGGCCATGTACGGATAAAGCAGGTATATAGCCGTATCTTAAGGCGCATACGTATATTACATCTTATGCCAAGAGTGAGATTCGTGCCGAGGGCCGAATTCTGTCAAAATCCCACTTATTGGCCAAGTTTTGGCCCTCAGGTGGGCGGTCACAGGTGGGCGCATCCACCCACCTGAGTGACCCACCCATGTGATTACTTAGTTATTTTAGAAAGTATAAATAGCTATCTTATGTTTTCCCTTTTTCTTTTTCTCAGTTATGACACTCAGACGTTTGGTGAGAAGAGTAAAGAAGAGAGAGAAAAGAAGGGAAAGAAGAGGAAAAGAGAAGGAAGAGGAAGAAGAGATGGATTTCAGCGGTGCCGAGGGTTTATCTTCCCATTCCGACGCCAGAAGAGTGATCTCCAACATGAGATCTACGTTTAAAGGTGAGCAAAGGCTAGATTCCTTAAACTTTCACCATACCCAAGTAAAACCCTTGATTTGGGTAGAAATTCTTGAGGTCTTGTAAATCCCCCTTGAGATGATGAATCTAAGGTTTAATAGATTATCTATGTATTGATTTTGAAGGATTTGGAGAAGTGTTTACAAGATTGGCAAGAGCATTGGTGATTTGAAGTCACTTTGGGGTTTTGAAGGAGTTCTTGAGCAAAGAAGGTAAGATGGCTTTCCATTCCTTAAATCTAACCTAGATCTAGGTTAGAACCATCTTATGAGGCCTTGAATGTGTGAAGAATGGGTTTGGAAAAGCCCCATTTGATTCTCCAAAGGTTAGGGGAAGCTTGGAAAAAAATGGCATTTCCCGCCAAAGACCGGTGGGCCAAACTGGTGGGCCAAATGGCCCGCCTGAGGGCACTCGCCTGAGTGGGCAGACCCTCGGGGCCAATTGACGGGCCGACCGACGGGCCAACCTGCCCGCCGGTCTTAGCAGGACCCTCAGGGCCAACCTGTGGGCCCAACCAGTGGGCCAACCGGTGGGCCGACCTGCCCACCGGTCATGATCGGTGCGTCTGACTGGTGGGTCTGACAGGTGGGCTGTCCGATCCACCCGAGAGACTCCCGACGTGATTTTTACGTCCGAACGGACCCAAAACGGACGTGCGACCTTCTTTTAGGATTCTAAACATGACTTTGTCATTGGATCGTGTTAATTTTGATCCCAAAATGGTGAGATGCTAACCCCATTCACTTATGTTAGGTTCACCAAAACGTACACTTCTCTCACCGGATCTCACCCGTACCGAGCGTGAGTCCTAGTACACTACAGGTAAGTGGGGAGAGGACGTTTGGCCTTGTTTCAAGGCTTGTTTGGCATTCATTTAATTGTATCTAGACTAGTCATGCCATCATACGAATTATGTGTAACTTAGCCATCCTCATATTATTATGACTTGCGTGTTGTGTTTATTTTCTTAATGTTAAATGATGATATGAATATGTGATGAATGATGACATCATTGTGCATAATGCATTAGTAGACTAAATGCCGTAGTCGGCTTGGAAACAGGTGCATTGGTGGCCCATGGAATGGGATGCAGAGGCACTATGCAATCGTACTATATCATATAGGAGCATGCGGTGTAGGATTATCACCTTCCTGTGCTACGACCCTTCCCAACAGGGGTTGAGGTGTTGGGTTACCATTTGGGGGGAAGCAGTGGTCGCGGTTGTCGGGTCACTGTGGCAGTTAGACATACGCTCGGCTGGTCATTAGGACAGTCGGCAACCCCGGTGGTATATTCAAGAGGGCCAATCGTACTGCTTTTAAATTACTGGAGTCAGCACCTTTAATTTCTGTCATTTACTTTATGTTGAGAGCCGGTGGTCGGCATGTTTTACTTTTCCGAGTACTCACGGTGGGCCTTCTCCGACAGCCCTATGGGCGTATCGCGGGATGGAGTTCGCGGCTCGTACCCAGAGTATACGCGCACTGTGGCTGTAGTAGCACTAAACCAAAGACTTAGTAATGTTGTTTAGGTGGATGTGATTAAAAATGAAGTGCATAGCATATAGTGTATATGGTTGTGATTTGCTGTTTGGACTGCTGTGTGGTCCTTCTTTCCACTTACTGAGCTAGTGAGCTCATCCCACGTGTGCACCTCTTTTAGATGATTTTGCAGGTCATCCATCTGAAGAGCACGGGGTGGGTCCCACAGTTGAGTTTCCTGAAGAGGATTGGTGGGTCCCTGAGGAACTAGAGCACGTCACGGATTGCTCGTGCCAGGGCTGTGCTGCGGGACCACAGTTCTGATACCGAGCTGAGCTCCACTTTTGATGCCGAGCTGAGCTCTACCTTTGATGTCGAGCTGAGCTCTACTTTTGATACCGAGCTGAGCTATACTTTCTGATTTTTGATGATTCCTTTGGAGTACTTGATATGTAAATTGTATTCTTTCTGTGTAAATATCATGCCTGCGGGCCCACATGTACTTAACTATGTATTACAATTTAGGTATCAAGTATTATGGGAATATTCACAGGTAAATTAAGTCTTCCGCTGAACTGATAAGTTTTATTTGTTATGTGTTTGCTGTGATGGAATACAATATCAGATGATCCTGGCAGGTTTGGGTTAACCGGTGTTAACCCGGTCACTGGCCCCGTTCTATGTGAACGGGGTGTGACAGTATCACTCTCACACTTAGCAGTCAGCCCACCACTCGTACAAGAGGCGACGCTAATGGATGAAACCCTCTTATATGAAGGAGCAACCTTAGAGCTTGAACATCAACTAGAAAACCTTAAATGGTTGACTGTATCCCTGGCGCCTCTATAGGTGCATCCATCTATTAGGCAAGGGGGTGAGATAATGAAACAACCTTTGGATCCTAAATTGCAGCGGATCAGAGTCAAGATTCAAGATCAAACAATGAACGACCCTGATTTTGTTTTAGCCAGTGATGGGGCATTGATGTTTCGAGGCAGATTGTGTACCCAATGATTTGGATATACAAGACAAGATAGTGCGAGAAGCACATAGCTCCGAGTACTCACTCCACCCAGGAAGTACAAAGATGTACAAAGACCTCAAACAAAATTACTGGTGGCCAACCATGAAAGTCACAATAGCTCTGTATGTGGTGACTTGTCTTACATGCCAGAAAAGTAAAAGCTGAGAGGCATCGACCTTATGGTACTCTTCAACCACTCCCAGTACCAGACTGGAAATGGGATAGGATTACAATGGAAATGTGTGGTAGTTGGGAAGAATATATACCCCTTATGGAGTTTGCCTATAACAACAGTTACCAAGCTACAATTAGGATGGCTCCATATGAGGCATTATATGGTAGGAAGTGCAGAACTCCTCTGTATTGGGATGAGGTAGGTGAACGCCGAATGTTAGGACCTGAAATGATACAGATGACTTGTGACAAGGTTGATGTTATTCGAGAAAGGATTAAAGCAGCTCAGTCACGTCAAAAGAGCTATGCAGACAACCGCAGGAAAGACATTGAATTTCAGCTAGGAGAAAATGTGTTTCTCAAGATCTCTCCTACTAAAGGGTTGCAAAGATTTCATAGAAAGGGGAAGTTGAGCCCAAGATACGTTGGCCCATTTGAGATCTTAGCTCGGGTCAGCTCAGTAGCCTACATGCTTGCTCTGCCACCCTCACTGGGGAATGTCCATAACGTATTCCATGTATCCATGCTGAAGCGATACGTCCATGATCCCTCTCATGTATTGCCCGTGGAACTGGAATATCTAGAAGCTAATATGACCTATACAGAGCAGCCAGCTGAAATCTTGGACCGAACGGTGAAAACCCTTCGCAACCGCTCCATTTCCTTCGTAAAGGTGCGATGGGCTAATCATTCACTAGAAGAAGCATCTTGGGAGAAAGAGGATGAAATCCAAGCCAAGTACCCTCATCTTTTCGAACAACCAGGTACGCCAATTTCGAGGACAAAATTTTCAGAAAGGGGGGGTAAATGTGATACCCTACTTTTTAAACCCGGTCTAATTACACGGTTGACCCGGTTTAACCATACAGGACCCGAACCGGAGAGGGTTAAGGCGGGTTTCTTATGGACCATGATGGCAAGGGTGACTTTGAACACCGGTTGGCCAGACAAGTCCGAGTCAGTGCCAGAGGAGACGGGTGTACCCAAGCCGTGTACATGCACATATCATAAGGCCATGTACGGATAAAGCAGGTATATAGCCGTATCCTAAAGCGCATACGTATAATATATCTTGTGCCGAGAGTGAGATTCATGCCGAGGTTCGAATTCCACCAAAATCCCACTTGTTGGCCAATTTCTGGCCCTCAGGTGGGCGGTCACAGGTGGGCGCATCCGCCCACCTGAGTGACCCACCCATGTGGTTACTTAGTTGTTTTAGAAAGTATAAATAACATTTATGAGTTTTCCATTTTCTCATTTATGACATTCGGGTGTTTGGTGAAAAGAGTAAAGAGGAGAGAGAAAGGAGGGAGAAAAGAAAACGGAGAAGAAGAAAAGGGAAGGAAGAGGAAGAAGAAATGGATTTAAGCGCACCAAGGCTTGATCTTCCCATTCTAACGCCGGAAGAGTGATCTCCTACACGAGGTCTACGTTTAGAGGTGAGCAAAGGCTATATTCCTTAAACTTTCACCATACCCAAGTAAAACCCTTGATTTGGGTAGTGTTTCTTGAGGTCTTGTAAATCTCGTTCGAGATGATGAATCTAAGGTTTAATAGATGGTTTATGTGTTGATTTTGAAGGATTTGAAGAAGTGTTTACAAGGTTGGGGAAGCATTGGTGATTAGAGGTGATTTTGGGGTTGTTGAACGAGTTCTTGAGCAAAGAAGGTAAGATAGCTTTCCATTCCTTAAATCTAACCTAGATCTAGGTTAGAATCATCTTGTGAGACCTTGAATGTGTGGAAAATGGGTTTGGAAAAGCCCCATTTGATTCCCCCAAAGATTGGAGAAGGTTTTGGGGAAAATGGCATTTTTTCGCCAAGATCGGTGGGCCAAATGGCCCGCCTGAGGGCACCAGCCTGAGAGGGCCGGCCCTCGGGGCCAATCGGTGGGCCCTACCGACGGGCCGACCGGCGGGCCAACCTACTCGCTGGTCTTAGCAGGCCCTTGGGGCCAACCGGTGAATCCTACCGGTGGGCCGATCGGTGGGCCGACCGGTGGTCCAACCTGCCCACCGATCATGACTGGTGGCTCAAGATAGGTGGGCTGTCTAACCCACCCGAGAGGCTCCCGACATGATTTTTACGTCCGAATGGACCCAAAACGGACATGCGACCTTTCTTTAGGATTCTAAACATGATTTTGTCATCAAATTTTGTTAGTTTTGACCCCAAAGTGGTGAAATGCTAACCCCATTCACTTATGATAGGTTCACCAAAACTTACGCTTCTCGCACTAGATCTCACCCGTACCAGGCGTGAGTCTTTGTACACTACAGGTAAGTGGGGAGAGGACGTTTGGCCTTATTTTAAGGCTTATTTGGTATTCATTTAATTGTATCTAGACTAGCCATGTCATCATGCAAATTATATGTAGCTTAGCCATCCTCATATTTTTATGCTATGTGTGTTGTGTTTATTTTCTCAATGTCAAATGATGATGTGCTTATGTGATGAATGTTGACATCATTGTGTATGATGCATTAATAGACTAGATGCCGTAGTCGGCTTGGAAACGAGTGCATGGGTGGCCCGTAGAATGGGACGCGTGGCACTATGCAATCGTACTATGTCATGTAGGAGCATGCGGTTTAGGATTATCATCTTCCTGTGCTACGACCCTTACCAACAGGGGTTGAGGTGTTGGGTTACCATTTGGGGGGAAGCAGTGATCGCGATTGTCGGGTCACTATGGCGGTTAGACATACGCCCGGTTGGTCATTAGGACAGTCGACAACCTCGATGGTATATTCAAGAGGGCCAATCGTACTGCTTTTAAATTGCTGGAGTCAGCACCTTTATTTTCTATCATTTACTTTTATGTTGAGAGCCGGTGGTCGGCATGCTTTACTTTTCTGAGTACTCACAGTGGGCCTTCTCCAACAGCCCTATGGGCGTATCGCGGGATGGAGTTCGCGGCTCGTACCCGGAGTATACGCGCACTGTGGTTGTAGTAGCACTAAACCAAGGACTTAGTAATGTTGTTTAGGTGGATGTGATGGAAAATGGATTGCATAGCATATAGTGCATATGATTGTGATTGTTGTGTGGACTGTTGTGTGGTCCTCCTTTTCACTTACTGAGCTAGTGAGCTCATCCCACGTGTACACCTCTTTTAGATGATTCTACAGGTTACCTGCCTGAAGATCAAGGGTCAGGCCCCACAGTTGAGTTCCCCGACGAGGATTGGTGGGTCCCCGAGGAGTGTGAGCACGGCACGGATTGCTTGTGCGAGGGCTGTGCTGCGGGACCGCAGTATTGACGCCATGCAGGGTTATACTTTTTTATTCTTTTGTTGACCCCTTTTTGGTGTACTTGGTACGTGAATTGTTATTCTTTTTATTTAATATCATGCCTGCGGGCCCACATGTAATTATCTATATACTACAATTTGGGTATCAAGTATATTGGGGGTATTTACAGGTAAATTAAGTCTTCTGCTGAACTTTTGAACGTTTATCTTAGATGTGTGTATGCTGTGATTGGGTACTATATCAGATGATCCTGGCAGGTTTGGGTTAACCGAGGTTAACCCGGTCACCGGTCCGATTCTGTGTGAATGGGGTGTGACAGATATCAACTCCAGTTTTGACTATTTCGACCGCTACAGGTAGAATTGTTATGCATAGTGATGCCTCCAAGCTGGGATTGGGTTGTGTATTGATGTAGCACATGAAATTCATTGCTTATGCATCCCACCAGTTGAAGGATTATGAGAAGAACTACCTCGCCCATGATTTGAAGTTGGCAGCAATGATTTTTGCACTGAAAAATCTAGAGACATTACTTATATGGTGAGAAGAGTGAGATTTACAGTGACCATAAGAGTCTCAAATACTTCTTCACCCAAAAGGAGCTCAATATGAGACAGAGGCGTTGGTTAGAGTTAATGAAGGATTATGACTGTATTATCTACTATCACTCAAGAAAAGCCAATGTGGTAGCTAATGCACTTAGTCAAAAATCCCAGTCACTGACTCTTGCATCACTGACCACCAATGAGCATCTCATAGAGGAGGCCAGGAAGCTAGATTTGGAACTACTAGTAGAAGGTGTCACCTTGTCACTATTTGGCATTGGTGGTACAACCTAGTCTAGTGGATAGGATCACTGCAGCTCAGGGCACTGGTGCAGAGTTACGAAAGCTGATAACAAAATGCAAGGAACCCAAAAGGACCTGGACTTCTTTGTAACTGAAGGTGGGATACTTAAGTTCAAGGGGAGGTTATACATGCCTAGTGATGGTGAATTGCGAGATATAATTTTAAGAGAGGCACATAGCTCTCCATACTCCATTCACCCCGGCAGCACCAAAATGTATAAGGACCTTAAGGGCTCCTACTGGTGGAAGGGAATGAAGAATGATGTGACCACACGTGTCCAAATGCCTCACATGCCAGCAAGTCAAGGTTGAAAGACAAGGGCCTCATGGTTTATTACAGTCATTGCCTGTTCTGGAGTGGAAATGGGAGAATATTACCATGGACTTCGTATAGGCCTACCCCGCACTTAGAAGGGTATGGATGCCATTTGAGTAGTTATGGACCACTTGACCAAGGTAACTCACTTCATCTGAATCAAGGTCACATTTTCTATGGACAAGTTAGCCAAGTTGTATATTGACAACATTATCCGGTTGCATGGTGTACCAGTTAGCATTATCTCTTATCGAGATCCCAAATTCACTTCCAAGTTCTGGACGTGTATGCTTTAGGCTATGGGTACACAATTGAACTTCAGCATGACATTTCTCCCACAGACTGATGGCTAGTCGGAGAGGACTATCCAGACATTGGAGGACCTACTTCGAGCATGTGCCTTGGATATGAGTTACAGTTGGGATGAACACATTTCCCTTATCGAGTTCTCCTACAACAACAATTATCAGGCCACCATTGGAATTTCCCCATTTGAAGCACAGTATGGCAGGAAGTGCCGAACTCCATTCTATTGGGACAAGGTTGGTGAGTGAGATATTTTGGGTCTAGACTTGATACAGGCTACTAGTGAGGTGGGTGTGATCAGAGAAAGAATTAAAGCAACTCAATCCAGACAAAAGAGCTATGCTGATGTTAGGAGAAAGCATCTAGAGTTTGGGGTTGGAGACAAGGTATTCTTATGGATCTCCCCAGTTAAAGGGGTAATGCAGTTCGACAAGAAAGGGAAGTTAAGTCCGAGATTTATGGGACCATACGATGTATTAGAGAGGATCAGACTAGTAGCTTATAGGATAGCTTGACCACCAGAGTTGGAGGGTACACAGGATGTTTTCCATGTATCCATGCTGAGGAAGTACATTCCCAACTTCACTCACGTTTTGACTTACATACCCTATGAGTTAGACGAGGACCTTGCCTACATGGAGTATCAAGAGAAGATTATTGATAGGAAGGACTACATTCTCAACAATTGCATTGTATCCTTTGTCAAGGTGAAGTGGATGTTTTGACTCAGAGCAGGAAGCATCTTAGGAGCGGGAAGAGAAAATGAAGAAGCAGTACCATGGACTATTTGATTTACCAGGTATGTTCAATTTCGAGGATGAAATTCTTGTAAGGTGGGGGGAATGTTACACCCGTGCCCTAACCCGGTCTAATTTGAACTATTGTGATAGGTCTCTGACCGGAGGTGGGAAGTACCACCGACTTTTGGCTCACAAATGCCCATTGCCAAAGGGGGAGAGATGACTCCACATGCTCGTGTATTGCTTGCCAGTCCAATTGGATGGGATTCATACCTTCAGATCCCAGAAGGTAAGTGACTCGACACCCTACACCTGCATCCTGGCATGCACCGAAATTACCAAAAGACCATGAACATAGCTTAAGGCAACTACCAGTGCAAGACCAGATGGTGAACACTAAGTAATCAAGACAGGTTGCTGTCTTGACTATCATAAATATGCCATCAGAAACAACTTGGGAAATAGTTTGTTTTCGTTGGCTATTTTCACTGGCCACTTAGGTTGCTCGTTGGGTTTCGATGCCTGTGGGTCCCACCACCTGTATCGTAGACAACCCCAAATGATCCCAAATCCTCCCCCACACCTTCCTCATGACATGTGCACCTTACGGACCAAAGAAGTCGGGTCCACATGCCCTGGAAGTCGGATTAACCTAATTGGATCAGACTATGGTCAGCCAAACAAGCCCTGAGGCCTAACTTACCATATAAGTGGAAATGAGAAAATGAATCCTCATTTCTCACTTGTACAAATCGTGGGAGAGGGAAAGGAGAGGAGAGGAAGGAATAAGAATAAGAGGAAGGAGGAGGGAAGCTCACCTTGGTGCCAGCTGCCCTCCTAGTGACTGGAATCCCTGTCTGAGGTAAGTACTACCTCTTCTACCACTCTCTCTCTTCATTTTAAGCTCAAGTAAGCTAGGTATAGGTGGAATCTTAGCCCACAAACCCTCTTGAGCTTTGGGATCTTGTATTTCACCTCCTCGGTGCTATTGTCGAGCTCAAACCGAGTTCAGTGAGCTCCGATAACAAGATTGACCAAATGACCACCTAGGGGTTCGATCGTTTGATCGATGTATCTCCCAAATGGCTCAGTGGAATCGGAATTTTAATAGCTTATAATGATTCTGGAAACATCCCCCACAAACTTTACGAAATAAATCCTAGCGATCAGGCCCGAGTCGAAATGCCCCAAAACTCACGAGCAGTTTCTGCACTACCACCGGAAATATGCCATCGAAAATAGCCTAGACTTATTTTCGCTAGCTGCTTTCGATGAACATGTTGGCCTTAGGAGCTCTCTGTTATGTCCACTAGAAACACCACTGATATTTTCGATAGATAGTGATTGTTTCTGATGAGTGTTTCTGATGAGTGTTTCTGGTGACAGTACTGTGACCATGAGACTTTGCCTGTACCCTTTGGGGGTGACCCCTGTGGGCCCCTTCTGATATTCCTGACATGTATTGATGTTCAATTACCCTTGTGCTTAGGGCAATGACACACACATACCCCGAAGCCGGAATTGAATTGAACACTCAGTGGCCATACCTGGAACCCAATCCGGTTGAACTTAAACAAGGTGAGGGATGGTTGACATTTATTTTGGGAATGTTTATTTATTTTAGAACTGCTCACATGTGTAGATTCTCGTATGATTATTTAAATTTTTTAAATGATGATGATGTTCTATTACATGTTACATTTTGATGGAAATGCTATGAAATGTATATTAATATGTGAGGCGGGATCTAGTGTGGCCGAGGTGGTACTAGTACCATGATCGCCACGTGATTTTTGTGCTTAAAGCACAATCGCACTGCGAGGATGACCATTATCGTACCAGCACCCTTGGGGAGGTCCCTGAACCTTGTGGCATTTAGTGATCGTACGGTAATACTTTTTGCATTACACTTTTGCACACACTCACAGCACGGTTCCATCTACCCATGTAGCCAGTTGCTTAACCTCGTATGTCATCATGAGTAATAAGCAAGGAAGCGCCTTCAGGTGTATCAAAAGGATCCCGTACCTTGAGTATATACATCCTGTAAAGGAAGCTTGTTCGGTCTTATTGCATCCATTGCATCCTTGCATCATGTAGGAAATCGATGAAGGATCCCCTAGGAATGCCACCAGCTAACCATGTAGATTTTCTTGAGATCTAAATATATATTTTTTTAGATTTAAGTTGGAGTGTTCTTATGATGTATTCGAGTTTTCAAGAATATGCTTTCTTTCGAGTGGGTGGTCGGTTAAAGATTCTTTCCTAAAAATATGGAATGACACCTCAATGGTTTGGCATGTGCGATTCTAGGGTGATTCCCACCAAATTGTACAGAATGTCAAATCAGCAATGAGGTGCATTTCATGAGCGTCCGGAGGGGAAAAGAATCATCAAGTGGGGTAAATAACAGAGAGCAGAACCCGACAGCGTAGGATACCTCATAAGACCACTTTTGGCTAAGATCTCCCATTTTGTACTAACCTTGTATGGAAAGCTTGTTTGCAAGAAGAAAAAAAATAGCCGAGCCTTCTTTGTGGATCAAGCATGATTCCAAGCCCAATAGATCCCCCATCGTCTGTGTGGACTTGTCAGGTTGCTAGTTCACTCGCCTAAGTCCAATATCACCCTGATTAGATAGTCCTTCATCAGAAAGTCAAAGCCCAGTCAGGATGGAAGCCTTTGCTAGGGACCCAGCTAGTGGTGATGCATCGGAGCCAACATGGGCTCATCCCTTGGAAGCTATGCAAGCTGAGATGGCAAAATTTAAGAAGAACTTGGCACATATCCTACAGGAAATTAGGAACTCACCTAGGGTTGATCCTATCCCTAATCTGAATGAGAATGTTTCCCGGAACACGACAAGGATGGACCCTATTTTAGGAGAGCTATAGCAGCCTAGGGTAGCCACACCAAGGTGTCTACGGTACCTAAGGCCCCACCCAGGATTGCCATTGATGAAGAAGAGGAAGAGCTTGCTGCCTATATGCAAAGTGAGCTTCCAGAAAGTAAAATGGATAAGAAGATGAGAGAGTAGCTGGAAAAATCAAAAGGCTTGATCCGGAGTAAGATCCAAGAGGGGTAGGCTTTAGATCCCAATGAGATTAGTTTCTTCTCTGGGGTATGGGTTCCTTAGAAATTCAAATGACAGTCCAATCGGTTCGATGGGATAAGGGACCCCATGGCCCACTTGAAGGTTTTCGTAAGTATCATCAAATCATGAAAACTTACCAATGAACATATGGGGTAAGCATTTGCACTGACATTGTCAGATACGGTGAGGTGTCCAATGCCACATGCCTTGGCCTATTGAAGCCAGGTTGTGACATTTGATCTACCTTATCATTCAGAAGACCACTCTCTCTCTCTCTCTCTCTCTCTCTCTCTCTCTCTAAACATTATCAATGGGCATTGAGATCAAAGCCCTGTACCAAAACTTTAATTATAATTTTTTAAGAGAAAGCAAAACAGGATGTTCAGATTTTTTTTTTGCTAACGATGGGTATCCAGGCCTTCGGTCTGACTAGTCCCGTGGGCCCATGATGACCCCACAACCGCATGGACCAGGTCATATCAAGGTTGAATGAGAACCATTCAACTTTCACTAAAAGCAATGAAGAGCACTAAACACCCCCATGTGAATGGCCCAAGGTATGCTTAGTGGGAGTCCAACTTAAGACGTCTGAGTTTACGACTCGTACCAAGTTCATTGCTCACCAACTGCGCTACCCCCTTGGGTTATAGGATGTTAAGATTAAAAATAAGGAAGAAGTAGATAAACAGATAGAAAAAAATAGATACTTACTCTAGTTGGAGAGACAATAAGATCAACGCTGCTACCGTGTGGTTTGTGGTCTCCCCCCTATCTATGTTGTTTTCTTCTCCTTTTTGCCTTTCTTATAGTGGTAGAGCCAATGATATGATCATGTAAGGAATGAAATTAAAAAAAAAATCTTCTTTGTTTGGGAAAGATCAAATAATTAACTTATTTCTTGTGACATGTGGTGAGATATCACAAAGAGTAGGCCAGGAGATTTGGTTGTGGTGCATGTCAAAGTAAGTAGATAATTAGAAGAAACCATATCTAAAGGAAAATGTTTGTTACCCACACATTGTAGGAACCTTTCTCACTATACAATTTCTCTTTCTCAAATGAATAGGCTAAATCTCAAATTTTGAGGTCATCAAATCCATTGATTTTTAGAAGTTCCTTTTATTTAAATAATTTTTTTTATCAATGTTCAAGACATTATGATAGTATATGATTAGACGATTATATAGACAAAATTTTCATTGAATTTGATTAAACAACCATATTTACTGGAACTAAAAATATATTATCATATTAATGTGGCTGTTATATATGGTGTCTACGCTTAACCTCCAATGTGTACTGTTGTCTAAAAAATAAAAGGAGAAAAAGATTAGTACTTAGTTGTGTTATCTACACCCAGAAACAGGCATCATGAAAAGACGCTCCTACCCTAATTGGATGTTCATGCATGTGTTCCCACAGTTAAGGGTGTCAATCGGCTCGGTTTCAGTTCGGATTCAGATAAATGAAATCAAATCGAGGACCAAGTTGGTTCCATAGTTGAATACTCAAGCCAATTTAATTCAGTTTGGCTCGGTTTCAGTTCTGATTCAGTTCTGTAATACGGTTTTATAGCTCTGTTTTAATTCAGTTATGTAAACGGCTCCACTCTTGGACCATGATTGTGATGGACTAAAGGCCATAATGTACTCAAATTATGGATATTATGGTCATTGTCAACTCTAAAATTATCTTAGCATGTCAATATGTGTAATAAATTGCAAAAAACACTTACCCCTAAAATGAAAAAAAAAACAAAGGTGAATATTCATAGACTTAAACCAGTACTAATTCGATTTGGTTTGAACTGACGGTTCTTATACCCAGAACCGTAACCAAACTGATCCGAGGGAACACTCATATACTCAAACTGAATTGATTCGGTTCGGTTAATTTGGCTTGGTGTAGACACCCAATGTTGTCACCCTCCCCAGACTATGATGACTTTCAGATTGTGGACGCGACCAATCGCTTCCGATCGACAGAGATGACAACTGATTGAGGTAACCCAAACCTGAAACATTCCGTACTCAACCAAAAACCTTAGAATCCCCGTGTGGGAGATAAAAAGTGTCCAATTATGACTTCTCATATACGAAGAAATCTGGTCCAAAGCGACCGTTCGAATGGATAGTACTCGGAATCACGATTCCAACTGTATGTGGTACTTCAAAATCAGACCATCCTATCTCCCGTAATCATTCCCATAAGATAGAACATGCACACCCACACCTAGCCATGAGCACCCAAACCTAGGGGTGTCAATTGGTCAGTTTCGGTCTCATAATGTGTGAATCCAAAACCAACCCATTAAGCAATTTTGGTTTTTGATCGGTTTTGGTTTCGGTTCGGTTTTGTTTCAGGTTGATTTGGCCTTTTAGTCTCGGGCTATTACCGGGTTGAATCAATTTTTTTCCCCTAGAGTTGAACCACAATGTATTCTTCTTCAAAGAAATGTTCCAAGGATAAATATCTACGGAGGAGATAACCAAAGGAGAAAGATAATGGCGAACAATGTTTATCCATTCCTTAGTCCCTATTGCTCTTCAATATTTTTTAGTATATATGATATTTTCCTCTATTTTTCATTAAAAAAGTACTTTTTATTTATGCAACACAACACTTGCTGAACAAATAATATGCAGAGAAGATACAAAAGCAGCGATACCGTCACCCAGTGAATGCCCGACAATCTGCAAAGAAGATAAGAAAACACTAATGATTAACCTCTTCACAGAGCTAGAATCGACTTGAACTCAAAGAAATATGGTTTGTCCACACCAAATTTGGGGATATTTAAACCCTAGGTTTACTTACAAGATCTATAGCAAGACCTAAGCTATGAGGACTTAAACCCATTCGAAATACATATATTTGAGAGAAGAAAAAAGGTTTGCTTGTTGCATGCAACATGAGAGGAAGATTCCAGAGAAAGAGGACCGCAGAAAATAGGTGGTAGCAGAGTTGCAAGGAGATTGTAGGCGGTAGAAAGGGTGTGCAATCACAATCTTAGGGCTATTTTACCTTTCACGAAATTGCAGAGTGAGAGAGAGACTAACTTGAACGATGTTGTGACTTGCGAGGACTTCAAGCAAAGGCAATGAAGAGTAGCAGGCAGCGAGCAACAGGTGGCAAGCAGCGATCAGAGAGCTTTAATTTGTAATCTGCGATTTCTCTTACTCCATAAGGTTCAAAGTTCAATCACTGGGCTAAAAAATGGAAACAGTAGAACAGTCAAACCTCAAAAGAAGCCGATATACCATAGGGTTTAAACTATCGGGCTGAACGTTCGGTCCCATCGGGCTGGACCGATCCAAACCAAAACTGATAATTAATAAGCCGCTTGATCCAAAACCAATCTAATAAGGGTTTGGTTAGGTTCGATTTGGGTTTTTATCAGGCTGTTTCGGTCGGCCTCAATGGTTTGGCTTCAATATTGACACCCCTACCCAAACCCCGCCCATGCAAGCACCCACATCTCGCCCATGCACACCCACACCTAGTCAAGGGCACCCAAACCCTGCCCATGGAAGCACCATGTATGCCCACACTTGGCCTTGCATGCCCAAGCCTCGCCCACGCGAGCCCTAGCCCCGCTCATAGGTGCACCGTGCCTCACTATGCATGGCCCCGCATGCCTGCATGTGCCCCCGCCCATGTGCTTGCACCCCCACTTGCATACAGGAGCCCCTACCCCTTGTGCACGTGGCCCCACGCTCACCCATACATTCCCGTCATTGACCGACACTCTGTCCAAATATTACCATAGTCTGCATCTCTCGAGAAAAGAAGTTGGAGGTCAAGACCATCTTCTCCTGAGCCAGGAGAATCCATAAGAAAGTTCGTTCCAACTCTAATCGGGGGGTCCACCCCTCTTGACCCGAAACAGGGGTCAAGCTCAGGTATAACCTCTCACTAGAATTAGCACAATGTAGATTTTATATTTACCTTATTTTAGTGTACATAATTATTTAAATTCAATTAATATATATATATATATATGTGTGATAACCTAGCCATGCATGCAGAATAGGAAAAGTTCCATTCCAATAGACTCCCACTGCCACTAAAGCATTCAACTTGATCAAACAAAAGATGACAGAAGCACCAGTACTTAGGCTACCCAATTTTGATCTCATGTTCGAAGTGGCTACTGATGCATCCTATGCTGGGATAGGAGAAGTGCTTATGCAAGAGGGTCATCTAATAGCCTTCTACCATGAAAAGTTAAATGAAGAAAGAGGTAAACATAATACTGGGCACAATGCTAGTGTGCCCCACCATTTCTGATAAAATATATTATAAATGGGTTACGTTTTTGGTTTTCCTTGTGGGAAAGAAAACATAGTACTAGATACTTGTATTGAATTAAATATTTAGAGTCTAGGTCCTATACTTAGATGGTAATTTCCCCACTGGAATTTCACACCATACATGGGTGTGGGTTTCATACTCCAAGACCTAGTCCATGTAATTGTGGGGTCAGTATGGGCCTGCGGACTAATCAAGCCGAAGGCCTAAATACCCATTATTAGTCAGAAAAAAAAGAAGGTTCCACACTCCAAAGTTAGGTGTCACACACTATGGAGGCATGGATGATGTGAGATCTAGTGGGGAGGTTACCGTGTGTGGAGAAGACCCCACTCAAAAATTTACTAGTGATATGGATCCACCCCATTTGCATTATTTCTTGCTTATAACTTTAAGTTCACCAAATGTTTATGAATGAAATCTCATAAAAAAAAAATTATCCAAAGAAATCCCTTGTGATTTTTAAATATAACAGAGATAAGGGAAAAACTCGCTTGAGCTTCCTACTCATCGTCATTGTGTTTATTGAATGATAATTTTACAATTCTAACTATTGGATAAATGATAAATTACTGGTCAGGATTAGCAAAATATCAAATTTAATCAAATATCCTGTTATGTATTGGCATGAACCCCTATATATGTTCATGTATGCCTACAGTACTTTAGCCACCACTATACACTATTCCATAGTCATAAAATTTTGCAAACTCTATTGACATTGAAATTTCATACGTGAGCAGGAAACCTAACAATCTATTTGTTTGTAAATTTTGGATCCATCTGACATTCCATGTGATGGATAACTAGGTAGCGTTCTTAAAAGTTCTTAACCCATAGATAAATACAATAACCCATTGATATGTCATTTATAGCTTTTTGATTTTAAGGTTATGCCATATAAAGTCCCTTGCAATTCTAGTATGATAACAGATTTAATGAAACAAACCATGGTTGCACTGAGCAAAGCCCTTTAATTAATATTACTGCACGTCATGGGAGCACATAGCCAAACCCTTTACTCAATAGGTTTTTTTTTTTTTGGTGGATTAATGAACTCGTTATCACCAAGTTGTTGGCAATTGATACTTGTAATCATAGATCATTTTTTTCCACGTGACAATTAGATGAGATTGAAATTTTGTGGACGAGAAGCCCCTATGGTCCCTAAACATGTCAAGTTTCTATCTAATCAACGAGGGTGAGATTTGATATATGACTAGTACAAGAAGAATCCCAATCTTAGATCAAAACATTATGTATGGATGGTATGAACTGCTTAAACAAGAATTCTTGAACGACGAACAACCAGATCCTCTATTACAATGTATTATTGTCACCATGTGATGATTACAAGATTTTCCCTCAATTACTACGAGTATAATATATGGGAGCCTGGCATAGGATGAAAACTTGGTTAATCAAATATTAGTAAGAAACTACTATGACTTATATGAGTTGCTACCCACATTTGCTAAACGGGAAATGCTTCCCACCCCCTTTTATACATGCATATTGACTCTTTAGACATCTAGGAACTTGTTTAGATTTAAAAATCTATTTTCTAGAATGTTTTACCTACCATTTTTATTAAAAGCCTAATATTGAATGAATAAGTTTGTTAGGCTATCAAATCAATTTGCTTTATTGGATAATAGAATTATTGACTTATTAATAGTCAATACTGTGAGCATAAGACTTAGATGGAGTTTTTGAGACTTAGAATGATGAAATTCTATCTCCAATTAATCTTTCAGTTAGTATTTATTACCTATCATATTTATTTAGATCCTTATATTAAATGGTTCTCCTTGTTTGGCTATCAAATCAATTTGCTTTATAAGATAATGAAACTCGTCTATTAATTGACAATAGAGAGGTTAATTCGGTGGCTGATTTTCTGGTTAAGAAGAGTTATTTCCCTCAATTGTCTCAGTCTTGGCATTCTCAGCCAAATTTTATACGGAATTATCTTATTTGGGATGCTTGGGAGAGACCCAAATTTGGTTTCTAAATTAGCACCTAATTTGATTCTCCTTTGTCTTTTTCTGGAGGTCTTTGCTGACTGTAATGTCGAAGGGCAAGTATAAATATTTATTTTCTATTTTTTGTCTACACATGCTTTTTTTTTTTTGTTAACAAAGGTGTCCGGGCTAGCTTTCGCGACCTCGACTAATCCTCAGGGAGAGTAGCACAGCAACCCATCGTCATGATCTCCACTTAAATTGCAGATGCACAGATGGGGAATCGAACCTGAGATCGTGCGCCTAATCTACATAATCCCCAGTTCGCCCTAACCATCTGGGCAACCCACGGGTGGGTACAGAATAAATAAAAAAACACACACACACACACTCACAAAATGCATGCGACAGGGTTCAATCCCACGACCTCCTCCCCTGGGTGCTGGCTCCACAAGCCGAAGCTACCACCACTAGGCTATCCTAGTGTTCGTTTGTCTACACATGCTTGAACGTTAATCGTTACATTTTTTTTATCATTTAATATGTTCTTTACTGATCCATAGGGATCAAGTTTTATACTCATCCTCAGAATGATGGAAGAGAAAGGAATAGTTTTAGATTAGGTATGGTTTTATGCTTAAGTGTTTTAAAGTGGAAATCTTTTTTTAATTTGGTGTGTATTTGCATATGAACCTTCTCAATCGCAGTCAAATGAGAAGAGTTGGTGATCTTTCTCTTTAGAAAATGTATGTTTGAAACTTATCTCTCACCCTCTCCTCCTTAGGCTTATTTTGTCTGTAGCTGAAAAGGTTTTGTACACAATACATAGGAACAACAAAGAAATTGTGTTTGGAGCAAGAAAGTCAAATAATATTTTTGAAGTTCAATAGCAAAACGTGGAAAATAATTTATAATTAATATTTTTAACGATGTCCAAGAAAATAATTGAATCAACCAAGGGTTCAAATCATCTATGATGAGCGATGAGGTGTAGTGAATATTTGGTAACTGAGAACTTTCGAACACATACCCCAAGGGGTTCTCAGTCACCCGATGTTCATTGCACAGATTCAGTGATTGTAGACGATTTTCATTCATTAACCAATCAAATCATATAATTCTCATTCATTCAACAATGAAGAAGTATAAAAGTATTTCTTCCCTCAATTTATTATGCTCTTGTAACATCAAATTTATATAGAAGTATATAATTTGCAATACGTTTCCACCATATGATAGGTCTGGTACAGCTGAATTTTGTTGACACTTATGCCCCAACATCTTCTTGTCACTTGTCAAGTTAAAACTCAAATAGAATTAGCCATATAACCTAAGATTATGGGAAGGTGAAAAATATAAGCTACATGGATATAAATAAGAGGCATTTGATTGAATTTGAGTTTAAAATTTGATATGTGGGATATTTAAAATATTTTCATTAAGAACTTCTAATTGTCACTATTATGTTCATTTTGTATTCACCAATACCAACACGATATGTGGAACTCGGGCTGAATGAGGCAGGGCAAAACTGAACCAATGAATGGCTTTAGGGATTAAGGAAATTAACTAGGATCAGCTCACGGATTGGCCACCATAAAAACCACATCTGTAGGTCGGCAATTGAGCGATCAAGTCACCATCACTAGGAGAATTCCAGATAAAGAAGGAAACTCATCCACCACAAGGATATTAACTCCCAATCAAATACGTAGCCTTCAAGCAAGGAACGGATCTTTCCTAAATAGGAAAGATCACCTAAAAGGGCTCTTAATCATTCTTATAAGGAAGAGGAATCCCCCACCGATTGGGATATGAAATGTTCCTACAACTGGACTAACTACTATCTATACACTCCAGATATAACTCAAACACTTACTTCACTTGTACTCATATCATGTCTTGATTCCTACCAGCATTAGGATGCTTATTGAGTTGGGATTCTCTATGGCCGCCTCGCTCCAACTATAAATACCTAGGTAAGCCCCCCTTTAAAGGATCAAAACTTTTTCATTCTGCTTAGAATTACTTTTTGCAGAGAGATTTGACTTAGGCATCGGAGAGTCCCCCTCTCTTAAAACAACTATTCAGGATGTACAGAAAACATAGGACAATTTCTTGCCGCAATCATCACTATAATTGAAGATATTTGATAGTAGCCTTATACTTTATGATTTATTACATGGTGATACATGAATGGAGTTTTATGTGATAGAGGATCTCACACATCAATCAGTTAAGTTATAGGCCAAAATAGATAAGAGAAGTGCCTTAAAATGCGTTTTTATGTTTTCATAAACTTACGAGAATATTAATTCACTTTAATGAAATCTAAATATCCAAAGTTGAAGAATACCACACCATCCTCCCATGCACCTGATAGAAATATGTATGTAGAGCATGTAAGATTTTATATTATAAGAGAGTAGAAACCTTTTGGATTCTTTATTACTTTTTTTCCCAAACAAATAGAACCTCAAAGGTGTTAACTGTAAATTTATTTATTTATTTTTAAAAAGGCCACCTTGTATTTAACCCCCAAATTAATTTTTAGGATATTCTATTGGTAGTTCTATTATGCCTTTATCTGATGGGCTTTGGTTCATCTTGTGACAACATTTCCCTTTGTATGTTTGTCGCGTTAGGGACCATTTGGTAATAGGAAACAAAATCTGTTATATCTACATTTTGTCTTCAAATGCTCAGAAGTGTCCTATTCGGTTTTTGGAAGAAGTCAAGTTCTTGGACATATTTTTACCAAAAAAAAATGTTCTTCGACGTATGTATTGATCATTATTTGTATAATAATAATAATAATAATAATAATAATATTTAGTTTATGGTTATTACAACTTATATTTTGTCTTCAAGTGCTCATCCAAGTGCTCTGCAAGCTTTTCACCCTTGAATTCCATTTTTCTAAATGCATGCAAGGGCTGTTAAGGAGAAAATAATTTTCATGATTTTACCACCTTTACTGAATGAAGTTCTTGAAACAGAAGGGGGTGACTGGTTCCTTGCAGAAAAAAATTGGGTGGGGGTACATTTTACTCTTAACCTTTGCAGGAAATTTATATATATTGATCTTCAAAGTGTTACAGAGAACATCCAGATGATGTTGTGATTTATTTTATGGTGATAACTGAAAATACCTATAGCTTTGGCAAAGGGAAGAGTAGTATATGAATTAGAACCCCTCTGGCCTCTTGGCTTTCTTTGTTGTAGCATCCCCTAGAGCCCTCTTCCCTGCAGGTATGGTTAAGCAACACAAATAACCATCAGGTTGACAGCCAATGTTATAGGAAGCATGGGCTTTAGGCATCATCATAACCTTATGGAAGCAACAGAACTTAGAGTGTCAATGTTCATAAGCAACAGAACTTAGAGTGTCAATGTTCATGAGGATTTTCAGACCTCAGTTATCCTCAAAATCTGCAAGTTAGTTGCAGAGGTGCTTTTAAGAATCTTGAACCTAGGGTGAGGGATTTGCCCCTGGTTTTTGTCGTTCATCCTCTTTAATATTTTTATTAATTATGATTCTAGAAGTTTGCTGGAACTTTTTTTTGATACCTCTGTCACTTTTTTATTGTTTCTGTTTCTACATTTGTTTTCTGTTTGCATGTGCTCACTGCTGGCCCATGTTTTTTTTTTCTATGGATTTGGTGGCTTTTTAAAAAGGAAAAAAGGTACTTTCTGTGGAAATAATTTCTGGTTATGTCATTGGTGATTTGGAAGGATTGGTCTTCAAATTGCATGATTTGCACATCTTTCCTATGGTCGTTGGTGAGGTGTAAAGGCCATATATGCCCTCATGAAGGTGCAAAGGAGGTCAAGTTTAGGGAGGAGTTTGAGGGGGCAGTGCTTGAGAGACTCAGCACCAGGGGGGTTGCATATGATAGTGATAATTACTGCCTGCTGATGTGGAGACAGAAGCAGATGCGAGAGAGACACTGCATGCTAAGGCAGCCAACAAAGTTGCACATTGGCAGGAGCAGGATAAAGGCAAGGAGTTCAAGGAACTGGTTCTTCAAGCATACTGTGACATGGCCATCTTTGTGATACAATCAGAGGAATGGTTCCATTGGCAGCAACAATCTTCTAATGGTTTTGAGTCTCCTTGGAAATCTATTTGGTATTGACATTGGTGTACTGTTAAATGGTTATTCTTCTTCATTCTTAATACATATTTCAATTTCTTTTATTGAATGCATGCTGGTAGTGCTAAATTATGGGTAAAAAAAATTAATATAAGGGAAAGGACATGGTAGGCTACGACATACACTAGCAACCTCCTAAAATCATGCTATGACATACACTAGAAACCTCCTAAAATCATGCTTAAATAGTCTTGCTAAAATTGATGTCACTATACATGGTCAGTTGAATCAAATGTTTGACCGCTTAAATGGTCAATTTAATTTTTTGACTGAAATGTACCATATCTCCACCGGAATTTTGGTAATTTTACAGTACATTTCGGTTTCGACTAGGGTAATCACTAACCTTGATGTCACTATACATGGTCAGTTGAATCTAACTGGATAGGAACCTCGCCTAATCATTGTTATAAGGGTGAAAACTATTTCAGATGGACTTAGAAAAAGATTTATTGTTTGAAAGTGGTCGTTAGTTTTAAACTTTTAAATTTAGTATGTTCCTGGAATGTACATTAGTTTCTTGTTGGTCTGCAAGATTTAAGAAATTAGGTCCATTGTGGACGTAAATTTATAGCTTGTGCTTCTTGTATAACATGTCCACGGTTCCAATGCTGCCATGGACCATATGCTTACAGTATCGAAGGATCACATCCAGGTGCATCTTCTTATATATAATTTTGTGCTGATATAATGCAGGACATGCAATTTTCTCACTATTTTTATTAGATCTCCTTGCAATGATCATTATGGTTGAATTGGTAGGGACCAAGGGAATTTTATGATGGACCTCTTATCAAATGCATCAATTCACATGTTTCAGTAGAAAAGTTGATGCCCTGAGAACAATTAAATGTGGCTTCATATTTAAACGAATTGTTGCTTTGTTGCTGTTAAAGAATAGACCCTATATACTATGGGGGTACAATTTTATGTCCACCAAAATATGGGGATCTGTAAGAGTATTGATTCTGCTACTCTCTTGACAGTCTCTCCCTCTTCTTTTTCTTTCTCTTTACTCTCCTCTCTTCTACTACAATGCATTAGGCTGTATCTCTCGTCTCAGAAACGACATCGACTATGTAGCGATACAAACCCTAGCTGTGATTAGAAGCCTATCGGTCGCCGTATGCATCCGTGGGTCACCCAACAAACCCTTGATAACCCCCTCCTGACAGTCACGGCACTGGTAACACATCAGTCATGCCAGACAGGTTCCCGCCTCTGCCAACAATCACATCGTACCGTGGGAGTGGCACTTCAGAAAGGCTCATCAAACATACCACAATGAGTTATCCCACATCTTAACCCTTGTTGGTAAGGGTGCGTAGAATAGGGAGTGATACCTAACCACATATATACTACATGCCTTCATAATGATACAGTTAGTATGGATTACACGATACCGGAGAGACCTCGGCTACAAAGTGTAATCCATCTCCAAATACATTCCTGGGTACACGATACCAGAGAGATCTTGGCTACAAAGTGTAACTCGAGACCGTTTACCTAATCTAGTATGCAAATAGCAGTTGAGTATGGACTACGCAACATTGGCAAGACCTTGGCCATAAAGTGTAACCTGCGACTACAACTAACTCTAATGCATATAATCAATGCGTGAATGCAACATGCATACGACAATCACTGCATCAGTACCACTTCGGCCACGTCGGATTCCGTCTCACACACACCCATCCAAACACACGGGAATCACGGTACCGATACCACCTCGGCCACACCGGATCCCATCATACATTTTTATACAATTCATATCATAATCGTAAAATGACAATTTCAATTAAACATATAATTCTAAGCATGTGAGCAATTAAATAATTAAATAAACATTTCAAAAATAAACACAGTCCATCCCTCACCTTGTTGATCTTTGTTTGGTTGGGTTCAAGTAAGGCCACCAATCAATCAAATCAATTTTGACTTGGAGACACGTGCGCATTGCTATCCTAGACACAAAGGGAATTGTACATCAGTAGGTGTCAGAAACATTTGGAGGGACCTACACAAGTCACCTCCAAAATGTACAGACACTGTCACCCAATGACAGTAATGTCACCGAAAACAGGGCATTTCCATTAGAAATATCAAACCTATTTCCGGTGGAAGTGACAGAGAGCACATAAGGCTCTACGTCCACCGGAAATAGACCAGTGGATCCGGTGGGCTGTTTTTGGTGGAGGTACAGGACAGTCCAACAATTTGAGACTTTCTGACTCGGGCCCAATTGCCAAGATTTATTCCATGGAGTTTGTAGGGGAAATTCCTAGCACTATTCTAAGCCAAGAAAATTTCAATTTCACTGATCCATTTGCGAGATACGTTGATTGAACGATCAAAACCCTAGTTAGTCTTTTGGCATTACATGTTGCTGGAGCTCATCGGGCTTGGTTCAAGCTTGGCAACAACACTGGGAGGGTAGAACACCCATCCTACAACCTTAATATGGTGTGTACACCAAGATTCTATCCATAACTAGCTTTACCTAGGTCAAAATGAAGAGAGTGCGGCATGGGATGTTGTACTTACCTCTGGCAATGATTCCGGCAACAAGGTGGCAGCCGGCACCAAGGTAAGCCTCCAACCTTCTCCTTCTTCCTCTTATCCTTCCTTCCTCTCCTCTTTCTCTCCTCTCCTACGTTGGGCACAAGGGAAATGAGGAAATGAATCCTCATTTCCCAACTTATAACTTAAGTTGGGCCTTAGGGTCCGTTTGGTTTGGACCCCTTTTGAGCTAATCGGCTTAAAATGAGTTTCGGGGCACAAGGACCTGCATATTTAGGTCCATAAGGTGTTCACATCAAGAGGAAGGTGTGGAGGATGATTTGGGATCATCCAGAACCATTTACGATGCGAGTGGCGAGACCCACGGGCATTGAAACCTCAACAGTAGCCTATGGATCCATCAGAAACAAGCATCGGATTCATGTCCAGGCTACTTCTGGTGGCTTGTTTCCAGTGGCCAAGATAGCTTGCTGTCCCATGGTTGGCCTCGCACGAGTAGCTACCCTTGGACATGCTCAAGGCCTTTCGGTAATTATGATGCATGCTGAAAATCAAGTGTGGGGAGTCGGGTTACTTACCGTCTGGGATTAGAAGGTATGGATCTCCTCCAGTTAGATAGGCATGCAATACATGAACATGTGGGGTCATCTTTACCCCTCCGGTAATGAGCAGCCATAAGCCAAAATCTGGTCATACTTTCGATCTCTAATTCGAGGCCTGGCAAAAAAGTTCAAATTAGACCGGATTAGGGCACGGGTGTAACATGGGTCATATAATGAAAGTACCATGGTATGTAGTTCTCTTTGGCTAATCTATTTAGGCCTAATAAGGTTCGCCTCAAAAGTTACAATTTGGAAAATGCACTTTGCTTCTACCATTTTATCCCTTGCAGTTCCGTAAGAACCCACAAATTCACTTAGTGGTTCTAGCTGCTAGAGCTTATTGTTTTGATACTTTTCTTGTTTGCACTGCTAATCCTTTCTTATGCTTAGATTTTGTCTTGAAAACTTTCAGGTGTCTCTTTCACGTTTAATTCATATAAGATGGATATATCACATTAGTCCTCACTCTTTCATTTCAGAATGTTATTGAAACAAATCAGGATCTGAAACCAGTAGCTGCAAATAGAAGAGAGGAAGAGAGACAGAGGGAGCAATTTCTGAGCCACGATAGATTCACCTTGTGTTCTATCATGGGCTACTATCTTTATTAATGATATTTAGTTAGCAAGTAATGTATACTTCTAAGAGTAGATGTCTTTACAATAAAGGTTCTAAGAGTAGATGGCTTAGTAAAATGAAGGGAATAAAATAAAAAGACTACTCTAAGAGACTCAATTCACTGCATGATAACAAAGAAATACTAGATCGGCCATATTTAAACAAATCTAGGTAAATATTCTCCAATAACATCAATAACAACCATCACTCTATGCAAGTACCAATTTTTTAAAATTGCAACCCCAAACTGATGTGATCTAGGGTCCAAAAATCTAAATTGGATTCTATGGGCTATAAAATGACCGAAGGGTTGTGGCATTTGTGCTAGTGTCGGTAGGTTCCAGATGTTTGAAAGAATGTTTTCTGCAATCTGGGAATAGATTTCTTCCATTTCAGGAAAATGAATGAATAGCCGCCTGTGCCATAGTTGCCTTCCACATCGATCACGAACTTGCTCTAAATGAAAGTATGAATAGACTTTCATTACCTCATACTGTTGTAGATGGGATTCAGGATTGGCATGGGGGCTTTACGCTGGTAATGGTGAAACACAATTATAATGAAGGAATTGAAAAACTGTAATTAAACTCAATATTCAAGGTGGTACATGGTAAATCAAAGGAGAAAGGAAACATAGGGTATCGAGATTTATTGATTGGGGATAGACTTGAAGGGGTTTTGATACTGAGGACAAAGGAGAATAAAAGAATATAGGAGGGGGCACAAATGGAACTCAATTAATAAAATAATGGATAAAAAGAATAAAACAAGGAAAGAAGTACTTAAAAGAGGGTAACTTGACTGTCTACACCTTATCAGTTATGAAATCAATAATCCTAGCGAGAGGGATTAAACAGATGGCAGTAAGAGACCAACCAATCATGGGTCTGTTAGAGATCACGTTCTAAGGGTACTTTGGGCATTAGGTTATTATGCAGTATATGCATCTACTTTTATGCCTTATAACTTTCGTTGGCTATCTTATGTTAGCATGGAGCATAGATAAACAATTTCCTGTATGAGGCTAAGTGCGTCAATATAGGGGGAGAGGGGGGAGATAAATCTATTCTCTCACACAACACATTATTATCAATATAGGGGCAGAGAAATCTACCTCCTACTTTCATCTTCTCTCTTCTTCTCTTGTACTCTTGCAACCCTTATATTCCAACTTGGTGTTAGTGCCCACAGTTTGGTTTGAGACTGGTGCTACAAGTTCTCCATAGTTGGTACTAGTATTGATGGATGCCTGTTAGTTGCAATAAAAGGAAATTACCATGTTAAAGAATCATATTGTGAATTGGATTTGTGAGTTGTCAACCATACATAACTGCGTGGATGGTTTATTCCTTGACTTGTTACTAATATATATTTTTTCCTTTTTTATATAAGGGAAGGCAGAAAGTTCTATCCTAAGTCTATCAAAAGAAAATAATGCCATATATGGTTCTAAGATCTAAATGTAAGATGGATTCAGTTGTTCTTCTCATTTCCCCCTTAATTTCAACAGAGATTTCCATAATTTTGATCCTAGAGTTTGTGTCAATTACTCATCTGCCATTTATCTTCCTCCCTTTTTGTTAGAAGAAAACTACATCATTTTTTCAAACTGATAAAATTCTTTTTGTTTTAGATAGTGAATTGTGGGATTTTGGTGAAGTTACAAAAATGGGCGTTAGGTAAATGCATCACAGTTCATTCTTAATGGGACCAGAATTGGGCTGTATCGGTCTTCTATATGTTCTTGAAATTTTACTTATTGGCATATAATAGGATGCCAATCATTAAAAGTTTGGACTTGCTTCCTGAATATATTTATTTGCACTCAACTCAACCATATTTATTTGAAGCTAATAAAAAGGAAACATATTAGAAACTTATTGCCGTACTCTTGGTTATGTGAAAACATGTAGATTTCCTATTTCCCGCATAAGAATATTTGCAGATTTTCCCGTAAAGGAACTGAGGGTTGTTCTTCCCCCCAACAAAATGTACATTACCAATTTTGGTGCTAATTTTCCATAAAAATTTGGTTAATTTTTTTTATGGAACTTAATGTCAACAATAGAGCTAGATTGACCACCTGGTTGGCACTTCCAAACTACTCGATGAGTTTGCTAGGGTTCAGAAAGGAGTCTACCAGAGCTCATAAGGAAATCTCTGAAAATCCCTCTGATAAGCCGAAACCTCCTATTGAACAACCATGAAAACCGAGCTTGGTAACAAGTTGGGGGGGGATGATATCATTACTCTATCTCTATGGATTTAGGTTGATGACGGAATGATGATAGTCCATTCTCTCACAATAGTACCCTCCTCCATGCTCTTTAACTGTATCATGCACCGTTTTGACCTTGATTCGATCACTCGACTAGATAGTTAGAAAACCTGTCAAGACCTCTTTTCAGATTCTGTGCCTGGGTTCCTCAATTGCTTGTGTGACTACTGATTTAATTTAATCTTTAAACCACACTGGTTTTCCTTAAAAGTTGGATATCCATTCTTTTTTTGTCATTCTGATTTATCAATATTTAATCTATATTAGACTTAGTAGAATTTATCTCATTCTTCATTTTTCTTGCAAGTGGCCGGTAGATTGCTCTTTTAATTTTTTAATTTTTTTTTTACCTGTAGTCTTATAAGAAAAGTGAATATAAGTTTTTCATTTGCTAAAGAAAGGTAGTTCTAGCCTTTCCTTTTCCTCAAAGTTACTCACCCGGTGAAGAAAATAAAGAGGATATTTTAGAAAGTTCTATTTTAATTTGTTTCATGAACCAGTCATTTTTTTTTATTTTTTATTTTGGATTTAGATTTCATGGTTTCATTATGATTATTACGTGCTTCTTATTCCCATGAAACTGATTTCCCATATTTATTCTTCTTAGGTGACAGAATCTGAAGTTTTAATGCATAATCGAATACCTATTGGATATGCTTCATGCCCCACACAAACACTGAATATCATTAGACTTTTTTAGTGTTAGTTGTGTTTTAGTTGAGTAAAGCTATAACTCAAAGTTAATTCATTAAATGCTTATCCATTTCATTAGGACATTTGATTGTTCACCTAAGTAAACATGTCTACCTGAGCACGCTTGCATTTCACCTTTGCCCTCAGATTTCATCAATTTGTTTTTTTATGTCCTTTTCTCATTTGGATATCTTTGTGTTTATTGTTCATTTAAAATACTATGGAAACACGAACTGCCTATAATTCTTTCAATATAAAATAGGTCTATGATTTTTCCATGTTAATTACATGTCAGCTCATTATAATAAAACTTAGTAGTTTAATCAGTCTATTACAAGTAGGACATCAGTCCTAGTAAGACTAGAAACAGTGAAACACAATAAATAAATGACTAAATAATCAGTCCTAGCTGAACTAGGACTCTTCTATTTGAACTACGACTCTCATAATTAGACTAGGAAAACACCAAGGGAGGAGCCTGCACAATCCACAAGACTCCTCCTTCCCTTTCTTCTCACAACATCCTTCTAACACCTTTAACAACATATCTAGCCATACTTATATATTTGTCTTGGATGAAGTTCTAATCAATAAGATTCTAACCAGCCTTATTGATTTATGCAAACGCCAATGAAAATTTATGTGGACGATAGATTCAAGATAAATAATTTGGCAACTAGTATTGTAGCATTTTCACAGGTTGCATTTTCCTTGCATTAAGAAGTGGTGGAGTCTTAAATTTATTATATAATATCATTATACTTTACCATGTCAATGTCACTCTTTTTTTTTTTGGTGAATCATTTGTTGAGCTGTCCTAGGTACAAGTTTCTAAATCTTGGATAAGTCTCGAGATCAATTAACACCGAAACCAATCAGGCTAGGATCAGAGTATTGGACAGATTTACCCTGAGATTTTAAATAAATTTTATTACATTTTATTGTGGGGCAGTACCTGTGTATCGGGATCCAATTGGTCAGGACTCAGGATCAGGGATCAATCAAGGCCAAAACCGATCCGATCTAGCCAATATTGACCTATCCAATCCGAGTTTTAGAACTATACCTGAGAGTAGCTTTAAGTTTTTGTTAACCTCACTGAAACAACCTTGCAGGTCACTAATTGTCCTGTCTGAATACATTACATGGAGTTGTGGCCGTTGGCAAACTCATAAAATAAGGAAATTAAAAGGGGAAAAAACTATTTCTTTTAGATGTGATTTGATTGAGATTCAGAAAGCATATTCATGTAGTTAAATGTTATTGTTTTTTTCAGCTTGACACATCAGTTGATGTGATATGTGGGTTATGAAACAAATTTTGGTTGAATTCACAAAAGGTTGATTAAATTGAAAACATTTTTAACATTGAAAAGTGGTTACCCATTTTATGTTATTGTAGTCATGAATTAGTTTGAATCCTTTGGTTGTGGTCATCCATCCATGCCTTATGTGGTGATTCCTGAGATTTCAAAGAAAGCTGATAGATTTTATTAGTTGGGTAGGACATCAGCTACATTCAACTCTTGTGGATGACCTTGTAAGTTTATTACTCTTGGCTATCTACAGCAGACTTTGGAGAGAAAAGAGGGCACCTGTCTTTAAGAATGAGTTGTTAAGTATGAATTATGGTGTTTCAAATTGTTCTTGCTTTATTAAAATTTGATTGCTTTCATGGGGTTCTAAGGGGGTAGGGTGTTTCTTTTTTCTGTTTCAATTGGAATTTCATGTAGTGGAAGCTGCTACCTGTTTGTGTGCTTTTGTAGTAGCCTCCAATTTTGGTCGTTGTAATTGCTAATTGTTGTTGGTCTTTGTTTTATTTTGTTCCCTTAAAATGTTACAAATTCGTTATGTTGGGCTTCAAGCTTCTGGATTTCTACCATTAAACTTATATCTTGGTTCTTTGCCGATTGTGTTGGACTAGGAATCAAAGTTTTGTAATGTGGTTTAATTATTGAGGGAGGGGAGTGGAAGAGCCTATGTAGTGTGTTTCTTTTGTATTTGTGCAAGTGTATGCAAAATTTTTTTTTTTTTTTTTGCTCCTTGCTGGCAGGTATAAAAGCTAATATGGTATCATGTAATGGGATACTTAAATAGCAATGATTTATTGGTTCTATTTACAGAGGAAATGATGTGCTTTGACATGATATGTTTCAGTACGAAATAATGCCCATCAATACAACTTTTTATCTTATTTGTGTCAAGGTCCTTTAAGTGATCCTTTCAACCATGGCCGAAGTAGATGCGAAGGGATACATGAACATATGATATTATCTTTATTTATTTTTTTGCTAAGGTCAGTTATTAAGGCCTTCGGCCTGACTAGTCCCATGGGGCCATACTGACCTAGCCACCGCATGGACTGGGTCATATCGTGGTTGATTGAGAAACATTCAACTTTCACTGAAAGCAGTGAAGAGCACTAAACACCCAGTGTGAATGGACCCAAGGGGGTAATAAGTGTCAAAACTCAGAACCACACGCTTCTTGAGGCGAAGGTCCCTTGCCAACTCGGCTACTCCCTTGGGGTTGAGAACATATGGTAGTAGTAGCAACTATGACAATGGAAATATTCGAATGGTTAGAAGAACATTAGGAGATGTACAGATAATTCGCAATTCACATTGCGAATATTCTATGGTAGCATTGGGTTTTATAGCACTGTATACTTGGTCCCAACCCAATTGAGGATTATCTGACTTAGCAACTAAGATAAAGTTGTATACCATCATGTTAAATTATTTGTTTATTGAATCATTTTCTCATCTTGTAAATATCCTTCCCGAAAACTTGAGTGATTGGATGGAGGGACTCACAGGTATATGAGGGGACAAAAGGCTTCAAGGGTAACCGATGTGGGACCATTCTCCCAATAGTTGAGGAGAGGAAAGAAATCAACAGAATCAATCTGGTGATGTAAGTAAACATCTTGCATGGAAGCGTAGGTAATTTTTTCTCCTCCTCCTTGCTTATCTAGTATTTTTCTTTCCTCTCTTATCTCTTCATATCTTCCTTACTAATATTAAGATTCTGTTTCATCTTTAGTATTATTCATCCCTATATTTCTTGACCTATTTGCCTATTCTTTTTGATAGCTTGAACCACTGGAATGGTAGAAAATTTCCTAGACCTATTCCTAATATATTTTCCCTTAATTAGCCCATTTACTCTATGATTTTTCCCATGTCTAGGCATTTTGCCACTTCTAAAATTTTCATGAAAATTTCTTGTGCTAGTGTATCCAATCGGACCACATTCTTCCATTAAGAATTCATTCCTCTTCAGTCCTATCACAGATCTAAAAGTTGATCTTAATACTTAATAGTAATGGACCTGACCTATTGCTATTTTCTGATTTCATCATGAAACCGAATTCTGTTTGAAACCAGAATGAATAGATGCAATTCCCTTGGTTTCATACAAAAATTTCAGCCCTTATTCCCACATTAATATCTTTTCCTTAAGCTAAAACATGAAATCTAATTTGACGTAGTTATAAGCTACCATGGCTATACTGCTTCAGTTGGTCATATTGGAGTGTGCATAGTTTAGTATAAATGCAAAATCTAACCATCTAGATCTTAAAATTTTCTGCATAATGTGGTCTAGAATCTAGGTAATTCTTGATTTATTTTTTGTAGTATTCTCTTTGTGGGTATGATAGTCTTTTCTTTTTCTGGTTGAGTCTTGTGCTTGATTCTTGAACCTGTTTAAGTCCAGATCTACTTGTTCTATAGTTTGTATCTGTTGCTGTTCCATTATATATTCTTTAACTGCCTGTTGATTGTGAATGTTGCAATTAACTTGAGTTACTACTTTCTACTGCCTAATCTGGCCTTAGTTTTTGCGTAAAAAGCACCCACCTTGGTCGCCTAGGCAGAACCTATGATTTTTCCCACTCCCTTTGTTGTGTTATTCCATCTCTTAGTGTTTAAAACAATAAGATACTAAAACCTACGTGGTATACACATCTAGGTGACCAAGGTGATGCCTAGGTTCCCGGCCAATGCCTTGTGTTTTAGAGATGACAATGGTATTTTGCTGATACCTACGTAGCTAGATATCAAATGAAGAATATTAGTCATTTACTGACATTTCTTAGTTGATTATTTCACCTTTTTAATTAATTTTGTTAATGACCATCGGGGAAGTGAAAATTGTTAAACCCTAGTTTAGCAAATTTCTTGTCTTAATTTCTTGTATCGAAATAGTCTTAGAAGAGGATCACTAGACTAGATAGTTGCATATTCCCTACAAGTTTGTTTTCTTTTAATGCCTTTGTTAGATGCTCAAAATTCCATGCCTTTTTGTACTCATAATGTGACATTTGGTCTAGAGTTTGTTTGATGAATGCTATCTTAATAGGATAATGGATTCCAGTTTGACCTCATGGGTCATATAATGAAAAGTACCATGGTATCTTTGGCTAATCTATTTAGGCCTAAGAAGGTTTGCCTCAAAAGTTACAGTTTGGAAAATGCAATTTGCTTCTACTACTTTATCCCTTGGAGTTCCATAAGAACCCACAAATTCACTTAGTGGTTCTAGCTGCTAGAACTTATAGTTTTGATACTTTTCTTGTTTGCATTGATAATCCTTTCTTATGCTTCGATGTTATCTTGAAAATTTTGAGGTGTTTCTTTCACGTTTAATTCATATAGGATGGATATATTATATCATAGTAGTCCTCACTCTTTCATTTCAGAATGTTATTGAAACAAATTAGGATCTGAAACCAGTAGCTGGAAATAGAAGAGAGAAGAGATGAAGAGAGGTAGAGGGAGCAATTTCTGAGGCACGATAGATTCACCTTGTGTTCTATCATGGGCTACTAACTTTATTAATAATATTTAGTTAGCAGGTAATGTACTCTTAAGCAGGAATACTTCTAAGAGTGGATGTCTTTACAATGAAGGTTCTAAGAGTAGATGTCTTAGTACAATGAAGGGAATAAAATAAAAAGACTACTCTAAGAGACTAAATTCACTGCATGATAACAAAGAAAATACTAGATCGGCCAGATTTAAACAAATCTAGGTAAATGTTCTCCAATAACATCAATAACAACCATCACTCTATGCAAGTACCAATTTTAAAAAATTGCAACCCCAAACTGATGTGATCTAGGGTCCAAAACTCTAAATTGGATTCTATGGGCCAAAAAATGACGAAGGGTTGTGGCATTTGTGTCAGTGTCGGCCAGTTCTAGATTGTTTGAAAGAATGTTGTCTACAATCTGAGAGTAGATTTCTTCCATTTCAGGAAAATGAATGAATAGCCGCCTTTTCCATGGTCGCCTTCCACACCAATCGAGCTTACTCTCGAATAAAAGTGTGAATAGACTTTCATTACCTCATGCTATTGTAGATGGGCTTCAGGATTGGCGTGGGGGCCTTACGTCGGTTCTGGCGAAACTCAATTATTATGAAGGAATTGAAAACTACAATTAAACTCAATATTCAAGGTGGTACATGGTAAATCAAAGGAGAAAGGACACATAGGGTATTAGGATTTATTGATTGGGGATAGACTTGAAGGGGTTTTGATATTGAGGACAAAGGAGTATAAAAGAATATGGGAAAAGAATATAGGAGAGGGCACAAATGGAACTCAATTAATAAATTAAAGGATAAAAAGAATAAAACGAGGAAAGAAGTACTTAAAAGAGTGTAACTTGACTATCTACACCTCTTTTTTTTTTTATGAATAAATAATTCATTACCAGAAGGAGAAGAATATACAGGGGGAAAAAGGGAGGTGGAGATGCCTAAGCCAACAGGGAAAGGCAAGCCCCAAGGGGGAACAACAAAAACGAAGAGCAAAAATACAATAGCTCAAAAGTGACAAAAGGGGCTAAGGCAGGGGGGAGTCAAACATGATGGATTAGGTCCATCTGCAGGTTCCAGGAAGATATGATGTGGGGATTTTTTTGGGATATGGGAATAGGTAGGGAGAGGGGGCTAAGGAGGCTCTGGACTTTGGAGGTAACATCAAAGTAGATAGTTTTTCAAATCTTGTCCGGAGTCCTAGATTTGGGGGACCATCTATGAATGTTATGCTCCATCCAAAGGTCATTGATGGTAGCACAAAAAGCCAGTTTAACTATCGTGTCACAAATGGAAGGGCCAGGGAAAGTCATATCGATCCAGATGCATTCTCTATTGAAGGGAAGGATAGGTCTAGAATTTGGCCAGCATTTTGATATCATTAATTTCCAAACCCTGGCAGAGAAGGGGCAGGAGAAGAAGAGATGGGGGATGTCTTCAACCCCCGAGGGACAGAGACAACAAGCAAGGTTGGTTGAGATACAACGATAGATAAGGAAGGATTGAGTGGGGAGACAGTTGGTAAGACATCTCCAAAGGGTGAAGCTGTGATCAGGAATGTGACCCTTAAACCAAATTATCTTGTGCCAAGAAACGACCACTGGAGGGAGTCTAATGTGTGACTAAGATGAGGCGGAGGAGAAGATCCCATTGGAGGAGGGGAGCCAAATGCAGATATCAACTCTACCTTTATGGCCAGGGGGAGAGGAGGGAGAGAGGACCAGAGGTCAGCAAGGGGCAGGGGGGAGGAGGGGGGAGACCAGCCTAAGGGAGAAAGAATAGTGGAGACTGTGGCTATAGAAGAGAGACCAGAGGAGTAGATAACTCTGGGGGTAAGGAGGTGAGAAAGGATACCTGAAGGGTGCCAGGGATCCTTCCAAAGGGAGGTGGAGAGACCATTGCCAATGAAGTGGGAGATGGTAGAGAGGGCAACTGGTCTGTGCTCAAGGATCTTCCTCCAAATCTAGGAGGCATCTAGAATGAAAGGGACCATCCAGATGGGGTTGTGTTTTAGAAGACCAGAGTAAATCCAGTCAACCCAGATACTTTTGTGCTTGGACACAATTTTCCATACGAGTTTAAGGACACCAACAGTATTGGATCCTTAATTCTCCTAATACCAAGGCCACCTTTGGATTTGGGACAACAGACTTTTTCCAACTGAGAGGCCTGAGGAATCTGGAGGGCTAGAGCCTTTCCAAAGGAAAGAGGAAAGGAGACCTTCAAAAGATTTGATAATCGAGGCTAGAAGGATGAAGGTGCAAGACTAATAGAGGTACAGAGATTGGAGGACCGATCTAATCAATGTAAGGCGGCCAGTGAAAGAGAGGAGTTTGCCTTTCCAGAGCTGAAAAGCAAACTCCTCTCTTTCGCTATCTATACCTTATCAATTATGAAATCAACAATCCTAGCGAGAGGGACAGAACAGATGGCAGTAAGAGACCAACAAATCTTGGGTTTGTTAGAGATCACGTTCTAAGGGTACTTTGGGCATTAGGTTATTATGCTGTATGTGCATCTACTTTTATGGCTTTTAACTTCCCTTGGCTGTCTTATGTTAGCATGAAGGGTAGATAAGCAATTTCCTTTATGAGGCTAAGTGCATTAATATAGGGGGAGAGGGGGAGAGAAATCTATTCTCTCACACAACACATTATCATCAATATAGGGGCAGAGAAATCTACCTCCTACTTTCATCTTCTCTCTTCTTCTCTTGTACTCTTGCAACCCTTATATTCCAACTTGGTGTTAGAGCCCACGGTTTTGGTTTGAGAGTTGTGCTATAAGTTCTCCATAGTTGGGTACTAGTATTGATGGATGGCTGTTAGTTACAGTAAAAGAAAATTACCATGTTAAAGAATCAGATTGTGAATCGGATTTGTGAGTTGTCAACCATACATAACTATGTCGATGGTTTATTCCTCGACTTGTTACTAATATTCTTTTTTTCCTTTTTTATCTAGGGGAAGGTAGAAACTCTGTCCGAAGTCTATCAAAAGAAAATAATGGCATAGATGGTTCTAAGATCTAAATGTAAGGATGGATTCAGTTGTTCTTCTCATTTCCTCCTTAGTTCAACAGAGATTTCCACCATTTTGATCCTACTTGAGTTTGTGTCAATTACTCATTTGCCATTTATCTTCCTCCCTTTTTGTTAGATGAAAACTATATCATTTTTTCGAACTGATAGAATTTTTTTTTGTTTTAGATAGTGAATTGTGGGATTTTGGTGAAGTTGCAAAAATGGGCGTCAAGTAAATGCATCACAGTTCAATCTTTATGGGACTGGAATTGGGCTGTATCGGTGTTATGTATGTTCTTGACATTTTACTTATTGGCATATAATAGGAAGCCAGTCTTTAAAAGTTTGGACTCGCTTCCTAAATATATTTATTTGCACTCAACTCAACCATATTTATTTGAAGCTAATAAAAAGGAAACATATTAGAAACTTATTGACGTACTCTTGGTTATGTGAAAACATATAGATTTTCTATTTCCTGCATGAGAATATTTGCAGATTTTTCTTGTAAAGCACTGAGAGGTTGTTCTTCGCCCCAACAAAACGTATATTACCACTTTTGTAAATTTGGTTAAATTTTTTATGGAACTTAATGTCAACAATAGAGCTAGATTGACCACCTGTTTGGCACTTCCAAACTACTCGATGAGTTTGCTAGGGTTCAAAAAGGGGTCTACCAGAGCTCATGAGGCAATCTCTGAAAATCCCTCTGATAAGCCCAAACCTCCTATTGAAAAGCCATGAAAGCCGAGCTTGATAACAAGTTGGGGGGGGGATGATATCATTACTCTATCTCTATGGATTTAGGGTGATGACTGAATGATGATAGTCCATTCTCTCACAATAGTACCCTCCTCCATGCTCTTTGACTGTATCATGCGCCATTTTGACCATGATTGTATCACTCGACTAGATAGCTAGAAAACCTATCAAGACCTCTTTGCAGATTCCGTGCCTGAGCTCCTCGATTGCTTGTGTGACTGATGATTTATTTTCATCTTTGAACCAAACTGGTTTTCCATAAAAATTGGATTTCCATTCTTTTTTTTGTCATTATGATTTATTAATATTTAATTTATATTAGACTTAGTAGAATTTATCTCATTTTTCATTTTTCTTGCAAGTGGCCGGTAGATTGCTCTTTTTTTAATTTTTTTTCTTTTTTTACTTGCAGTCTTATAAGAAACTGAATATAAGTTTTTCATTTGCTAAAGAAAGGTAGTTCTAGCCTTTCCTTTTCCTTAAATTTACTCACCCAGGGAAGAAAATAAAGAGGATATTTGCAAAATTTCTATTTTAATTTGTTTCATGAACCAATCATTTTTTATTTTGGATGTAGCTTTCATGGTTTCATTATGATTATTACATCCTTCCTATTCCCATGAAACTAATTTTCCATATTTATTATTTCTCAGGTGACAGAATCTGAAGTTTTAATGCATAATCGTATACCTGTTGGATATGCTTCATGCCCCACAGAGACAGTGAGTATCATTAGACTTTTAGAGTGTTGGTTGTGTTTTAGCTGAGTAAAGCTATAACTCAAAGTTAATTCATTAAATGCTTATCCATTTTATTAGGACATTTGAATGTTCACCTAAGTAAACATGTCTTCCTGAGCACGCTTGCAATTCAACTTTGCCCTCAGATTTCATCAATTTGTTTTTTTATGTCCGTTTCTCATTTGGATATGTTTGTGTTTATTGTTCATTTAAAATACAATGGAAACACAAACTGCCTATAATTCTTCCAATATAAAATAGGTCTTTGATTTTTCCAAGTTAATTATATGTCAGCTCATGATAATAAAACTTAATAGTTTAAATAGTCTATTACAAGTAGGACATCAGTCTTAGTAAGACAAGAAACAGCGAAACATAATAGACAACTAACCAAATAATCAGTCCTAGACTCTCCTATTTGAACTACAACTCTCATAGTTAGACTAGGAAAACACCAAGGGAGGAGCTTGCACCACAAGACTTCTCCTTCTCTTCTCACGACAGTCTTCGAGCACCTTTAACAGCATATCTAGCTATACTTTTATCTTTGTCTTGTATGAAGTTCTAACCAGTAAGATTCTAACCAACCTTATTGATTTATGCAAAGGCCAATGAAAATTTATGTGGACGATAGTTGCAGGATAAATAATTTGGCAACTACTATTGTAGCATTTTCACAGGTTCCATTTTCCTTGCATTAAGAAGTGGTGGAGTCTTACATTTGTTATATAATATCATTATACTTTAACATGACAATCTCACTCTTTTTATTTTTTTGGTGAATAGTTTGTTGAGCTGTCGTAGGTTTAAGTTTCTAAATCTCGGATCAGTCTCGAGATCGATCAACGCCGAAACCAATCAGGCTAGGATTGGAGTATTGGACAGATTTACCTGTGATTTTAAATAAATTATATTACATTTTACTATGGGGCAGTACCTGTGTATCAGGATCAAATTGGTTAGGACTCAGGATCGAGGATCGGTCAACACCTAAACTGATCCGATCCAGCCATTATTGACCTATCCAATCCGAGTTTTAGAACCATACCTGAGAGTAGCTTTAAGGTTTTGCTAACCTCACTGAAACGACCTTGTAGGTCACTAACTGTCCTGTCTAAATACATTACATGGAATTGTGGCCGTCGGGAAACTCATAAAATAGAGGGAATTAAAAGGGGAAAAAACTATTTCTTTTAGATGTGATTTGACTGAGATTCAGAATCAGTGAGGTTAACATATTCGTGTAGTTAAATGTTATTGTTTTGTTCAGCTTGACACATCAGTTGATGTGACATGTGGGTTATGAAACAAATTTTGGTTGAATTCACAGAAGGTTGATTAAATTGAAAACAATTTTAATATTGAAAAGTGGTTACCCATTTTATGTTCTTGTACTAATGAATTAGTTATAATCCTTAGGTTATGGTTATCCATCCTTGCCTTATGTGGTGATTCTTGAGATTTCAAAGAAAGTTGATAGATCTTATTAGTGGGTGGGACATCTGCTACATTCAGCTCTTGTGGATGACTTTGTAAGTTTATTACTCTTGGCTATCTACAGCAGACTTTGGAGAGAAAAGAGGGCACCCATCTTTAAGAATGAGTTGTTAAGTATGAATTATGGTGTTTCAAATTGTTCTTGCTTTATTAAAATTTGACTGCTTTCATGGGGTTTTAAGGGGGTGGGGTGTTTCTTTTTTCTGTTTCAATTGGAATTTCATGTAGTGGAAGCCGCTACCTGTTTGTTTAGGTTGTGGGTGCTTTTGTAGTAGCCTCCAATTTTGGTGATTGTAATTGCTAATAGTTGTTGGTCTTTGTTTTATTTTGTTCCCTTAAAATGTTACAAATTCGTTATGTTGGGCTTCAAGCTTCTGGATTTCTACCATTAACCTTATATCTTGGTTCTTTGCTGATTGTGTTGGACTAGGAATCAGAGTTTTGTAATGTGGTTTAATTATTGAGGGAGGGGAGTGGAAGAGCCTGTGTAGTGTGTTTCTTTTGTATTTGTGCAAGTGTATACAATTTTTTTTTTTTGCTCCTTGCTGGCAAGTATAAAAGCTGATATGATATCATGTAATGGGATACTTAGATGGCAACGATTTATTGGTTCTATTTGTAGAGGAACTAATGTGCTTTGACATGATATGTTTCAGTACGAAATAATGCCCATCAATACAACTTTTATCTTATTTGCGTCAAGGTTCTTTAAGTGATCCTTTCAACCATGGCTGAAGTAGATGTGAAGGAATACATGAACAAATGATGGTATCTTTATTCATTTTTTTTGCTAAGGTCGATTATCAAGGCCTTCAACCTGACTACTCCTACGGGGCCATACTGACCCCACAACTACATGGAGGGGCCATACCGGGGTTGATTGAGAACCATTCAACATTCATTAAAAGCAATGAAGAGCACTAAACACCCCCATTTGAATGGCCCCATGGAGGTAAGAAGAGTCAAAACTCAAAACCACACGCTTCCTGAGGCGAGGGTCCCTTGCCAACTCGGCTACCTCCTTGGGTTTGAGAACATATGGTAGTAGTTGCAACTATGACAATGGAAATGTTTGAATGGTTAGAAGAACAATGGGAGATGCACAGATAATTCGAGACATTAACTTATCGCTTACAATTCATGTTATACCCGAACCCTAAAACTTCCTATTTAATGTTCAGGTGTGACGCCGGAGGACACCAGTACCAGTGAGCACTGGGTTGCATCCGTCTTTTGCCGAGGAAGGAAGGGCGACCCCACTTGCACCTGCTACCCATGCTTAAGTAATTGGAAGGGATTTCGGACCCGAAGGGAAAGGTTAGTTGAACCTCACACACACTAGAAACCCTTAAGAAGGCTCCACTCAAATAGAGGAGAAATCGCCATACAAAGTGACCAATTCCAGTTCAGCTTTCACCGGCTGATGGTCACCGGTGGATGGAGCATCCACCGGTGAACACCCTCTGGTGAGAATATTGGCCAAAAATGGGTTAATTTGCCGTGGGACCCGGATCTTCACACCCGTGCACATCAAACCACCCCCAATAGTTGGTACAACCTATTAGGGAATAGATTAACGTATCCGGACACCCTAAGGTGGGCCCGTTAGTGCCGAATAACGGAATAACTCGATATTGGGTAAAAACCCATTGATACCCCAAACAGCCCTTAGTGGGACTTAAGTGGCTATAAATAGGGCTCTTACCATACATTTCTTCTCCTACCAAAATAGAAAGAAGGAAAGGGAGAAAGAAGAAGAAGAAGAAGAAGAAGAAGGAGAAGGAGAGGAAGGAAGGAGGAAGGCTAGGGCTCCATTCTTGAGGTAAGCCCATATGCTCATCTCTCCACACACACACACATAAATCTCTATCTATCTCTCTCCTTCCCATTTCACTCTTTATTGGGACTAATGGAGACCCAACCAAATTCCACCTACCCAACCATAAATACTACATAATGGGAGAGGAAAATTAGAGTAAGAGACCTACATTGGCAAGGTTATTCACTCAACCTTGGGTCTAAGGGCAAATCCTTATGAAATCCCTACCCAAAACCATAGGATTTGAGAAATTGAATAAATCCTCTATGACCTAACACCCTAACCTAATCCTAAGTTGGGGAAAATGAAATTAAACCTAGGTATGGTGTGTGAGAGTGATCTCATGAGCCATTAATGACCATTACATGAGATCAACCTAAGTCTTCCCCAATGTATCCTAACCTAGACTTGTGTATTGAGGAAATTGGGTGTATCTTGAAACCCTATGTTGATCCACTCACTAATTTCACTAAACTTAAGTTAAGTGAAGTGTGTGAGGCAACCCTACATGAAAAACCAACCCTAAAATCACAAAACCCAATTTGTAAACTATACAAAAGAAGGAGAAAGGGGAATGGAGTTGGGAAATGACACTCCACTGAAAAATACGTATTTCCACCACCATACACAGGGGCCACAGGACCAATAGGGCTGATCTGGGTAAGAAAACCCCAATTTTACCTTCACCGACGGATGGTCGCCGGCCAGCCAGTGAAGGCAGGAACCATCTATCGGTGAAAATATTACAGGATGTGCATTCCGTTCGATTTCATCCACCGGTGAACTCCGGCGGATGACATCCACCGGTGAACTCACCGACGGATGACCATCCACCGGTGAGCATCCACCAGTGGATGACCATCCACCGGTGAACCATTTTAAAGTTAATTTTTAATCCTTTTAATTGGGGCACGAGTCTTAGTGTTCCACTCCTCTATGAATAACCGAATAACCTAAAAACACTATGTATCCTAAGAGTGGAACCGAGAAGTGATGGGGACACGCAACACGAAACCATCAACTATCTACCGCCATCTAGAACACGAGGTGAGGGGATTTTGTGTGTTTTATGGAATGCTTGCATCATAATGCATATGTGAATGAATTTTATCATTTTGCATATTATTATATTATTCCTTATATATGGTATTGATGTGGCATGAGAATGTGGATTATGATTGTGCATGTGTGCATGTGTGTGTGACTGGGGTGCAGGGTGGCCAACGGTTGGTGCTGGCGGCACTGTATGCTCAGGGTGTGTGTGTGTCTGGGATGCAGGGTGGCCAACAGTTGGTGCCGGCAGCACTGTATGCTCAGGGTGTGTGTGTGTGTCTGTGTGTGTGACTGGGGTGCAGGGTGGCCAACGGTTGGTGTCGGTGGCACTGCATGCTCAGGGTGAGTGTGTGTGTGTGACTGGGGTGCAGGGTGGCCAATGGTTGGTGCCGGCGGCACTGCATTCTCAAGGTGTGTGTGAGTGTGATTGAATTGTGTTGTGGCATATTAGAATGCATTGGGCTAGGATAACCACCCTGGTGCTACAACCCTTGCCAATAGGGGTTTACGTATTGGTTAATCCTCTCGTCCGACAGTCCGCGGTTGGGGACGATTTCCAGTGACTGAGGTGCGAAGATGCCAGTGTCGTGACAGACCCTCACACGATGTTTGATTCGGTGACGGGTATACCCTACATGCGATGTTGGATTCGATGTAGTGGTATCATGGGAGGGTTATTAATAGGGGTTTGTCAGGTAACGATGTGGTTCCGGAACCGGCACTCTCCTAACTCGCAACTAGCTAGTATCCCTGGGGATTGATAACGTACATTCATGACTGGGGATAACACCTACGTTGCAGTAGCACTTATACCCCCTTTGGACTTAGAAATTGTTGCTTAGAATTGCTTGATAATAAATGGATCATGTCATTGCACTCACATAATTGCATTCATATTGATGTGGTCGGGCATGAATATTCATACTGTTGCATTTTCTTGGATTGTCATGATTGCTTGTGTGTGTTACCCTCACTGGGCTTCGTGGAAGCTCACCCCCTGTTGTTGCCCCTTTTTAGATGTTGATTCAGGAAATCCTTTGGAAACTGTAATCGAGGTCCTGGCTCTCTATGGAGGTGAACTCTGGGATGAGGAGCTGGTTGCGCACGAGGATGGATGTATGTGCGATGATTGTGCATTTGGAGCACTCTAAGGATGGGAGTATCATCTTCTATTTATGATTATTTTTGTACTTAACAGATGTAGCCCTATGGGGCATAACTGTAATTATGATTAAGATGTGAAAACATTCTTTTGTGTAAATATGGTAAATATCAATAGAAATCACCAGTTGATATATATTTTGTTTATATTATAAGTATGTGATTTTAGAATTCATTTCATAATCTTATGAACTAACAGTACTGCGTCGTGGATCTTGGATGGATGGTGGACACGTGTGCGTGTCCATGTCGCCAGCCTTCAGATGAGTGGAGGCGGGGTGTGACAATTCACATTGTGAATATTCTATGGTAGCATTGGGTTTTATAGCACTGTGTACTTGGTCCCAATCCCAATTAAGGATTATCTGACTTAGCAGTTGACATAAATTTTCATATCGTCTTGTTATATTATCTATTTATTGAATCATTTTTTCATCTTGTAAATTTCCTTCTCAAAAATTTGAGCGATAGGGTGGAGGGACTCACAGGTATATGAGGGGACAATAGGCCTCAAGGGTAACCGATGTGGGACAATTCTCCCAACAGTTGAGGAGAGGAAAGAAATCAACAGAATCAATTTGGTGATGTAAGTAAACATCTTTCATGGAAACGTAGGTAATTTTTTCTCCTCCTCCTTGCTTATCTAGTATTTTTCTTTTCTCTTATCTTAACATATCTTCTTTACTGATATTAAGATTCTGTTTCATATTTAGTATTATTCATCCCTATATTTCTTGAACTGTTTGCCTAATCTTTTTGATAGCTTGAACCACTAGAACAGTCAAAAATTTCCTAGACCTATTCCTAATATATTTTCCCATAATTAGCCCATTTACTCTGTGATTTTTCCCATGTCCAAGCATATTGCCACTTCTAAAAATATCATGAAAATTTCTTATGCTAGTGTGTCCAATCGAATCACATTCTTCCATTAAGAATTCATTGCTCTTCAGTACTATCACAGATCTAAAAGTTGATCTTAATACTTAATAGTAATTGCTCTTCAGTACTATCACAGATCTAAAAGTTGATCTTAATACTTAATAGTAATTGACCTGACCTATTGCTAATTTTAGATTTCATCATGAATCTGAATTCTGTTTGAAACCAGAATGAATAGATGCAATTTCTTTGGTTTCATACAAAAATTTCAGTCCTTCTTATTCCCACATTAATATATTTTCCTTAAGCTAAAATCTGAAATCTAATTTGCCGTAGTTATAAGCTACCATGGCTATACTGCTTCAGTTGGTCATATTGGATTGTGCATGGTTTAGTATGAATGCAAAATCTTACCATCCAGATCTTAAACTTTGCTGCATAATGTGGTCTAGAATGTGGGTCATTCTTGATTTATTTTTTGCAATATTCTCTTTGCGTGTATGATAGTCTTTTCTTTTTCTGGTATGAGTTGTTGTGCTAGATTCTTGAACCTGTTAGGTCCATGATATCTATCTACTTGTTTTGCAGTTTGTATCTATAGCTCTTCCATGAAATATTCTTTAATTGCTTGTGGATTGTGAATGTGGGTAATTCTTGAACCTCCATGATATCTATTTTTTAACTGCAAGATCTGGGCTTATTTTTTTCTTAAAAAGGCACCCACCTTGGACACCTAGGTTTTTCCCCCCTCCCCTTCTTTTTATTCCATCTCTTAGGGTTTAAAACAATAAGATACTAAAACCTACGTAGGATGCACTATGCACATCTAGGTGACAATGGTGACGCCTAGGTGCCTGGCCACCGCCTTGTGTTTCAGAGGCGACAATGGTATTTTTTTGATAGCTGGATATCAAATGAAGAAAGTTTAGTCATTTACTAACATTTTCTTAGTTGAATATTTACTGCTTTGATGAATTTTGTTAGTGACCATTGGAGAAGTTAAATTTGTTAAACCCTAGTATTGCAAAATTTTTGTCATTCTTGTATCGAAATATAGTCTTAGAAGAGGATCAATGGACTGAATAGTTTCTTATTGCCAACACCTTTTAGATGCTCACAATCCCACCCCTTTTTTGTACTCATAATGTGACTTTCTAAAGTTTGTTTGATGAATGTTATCTTAACAGGACAATGGATTCCAATTTGACCCCATGGATCAGAAGATTTGTCTCAAATGTTACAGTTTAAAAAATACGCTTTGCTCCTACCATTTTGTCCCTTGCAGTTTCGTAAGAACACACAAATTCGCTTAGTGGTTCTAGGCGCTAGAACTTATAGTGCTGATACTTTTCTTGTTTGCACTGCTAATCTTTCTTATGCTTAAATGTTGTCTTGAAAACTTTAAGGTGTCACTTTCACGTTTAATTCATATAGGATAAATATATTATCATACTAGTTCTCACTCTTCATACTAGTCCATACTCTTCCATTTCAGAATGTTATTGAAACAAATCAGGATCCGAAACCAGTACCTGCAAATAGAAGAGAGACAGAGGGAGCAATTTCTGAGACATGATAGATTCACCTTGTGTTCTATCATGGACAAGAGTAGATGTTTAGTTAGCAGGTAATGTACTCTTAAGTAGGAATCCTTCTAATAGTAGATGTTTTAGTACAATGATGGTTCCAAGAGTAGATGTCTTAGTACAATGAAGGAAATAAAATAAAAAACAACTCTATGAGACTCAATTCACTGCACGATAACAATGAAAACACTGGATAGGCCATATTTAAACAAATCTAAGCAAATATTCTCCAATAATAGTAGTAACAACCCTCACTCTATGCAATTACCAATTTTAAAAAATTACAATCCCAAACTGATGTGATCTAGGGTTCCAAACTCTAAATTCGGTGCTATAGAGGCCAAAAAATAACCATAGGATTATGGCATCAGTGTCTGTGTCGGCAGAGAGTTCCAGATCATTTGGAAGTATGTTGTCTATAATTTGGGATTACATTTCTTCCATTTCAGGAATATGAACGGATAGCTACCTTTGCCACGGTCACCTTTCACACTGATCACGAACTTGCTCAAGAATGAAAGTGTGAATAGAATTTCATTACCTCACGCTGCTTTAGTTCGGCTTCAGGATTGGCATGGGGAACTTACGGTGATTTTGGCAAAACTCAATTATAATGTAGGAATGGGAAAATTACAATTAAACTCAATATTCACATGGTGAATCAAAGAAGAAAGAACAAATAGGGTATCAGCATTTATAAATTGGGGACAGACTTAAAGGGGTTTTGAAATTGGGGACAAATGAGAGTATAAAAGAAGATGGGAGAGGGGGCACAAATGGGAACTCAATTAACAAAATAAAGGATAAAAGGAATAAAACGAGGAAAGAAGTACTTAAAAGAGGGTAACTTATCAATTATAAAACCAACAAACCTAGCGATAGGGACAAAATAAATGGCGGTAACAGACCAACAAATCATGGGTTTGTTAGAGTTCATGTACTAAGGGTACTTTATGTATTAGATTATTATGCTATATGTGCTTTTACTTTTATGTCTTTTAACCTCCGTTGGCTATCTTATCTTAGCACGGATGGTAGATCTGCAATTTCCTTTATGGGGCTAAGTGCATTAATATAGGGGGAGAGAAATCTATTCTCACGCACAACACTAATACCATCAATATTGGGGTAGAGAAATCTACCTCCTACTTTCATCTTCTCTTTTATTCTCTTGTTCTCTTGTAACCTTTAGATTCCCACTTGGTGTTAGAGCCCACAGTTTTGGTTTGAGAGTCGTGCTACAAGTTCTCCATAGTTGGTACTAGTATTGATGGATGACTGTTAGTTACAGTAAAAGAAAATTAGCATTTCAAAGAATCAGATCGTGAATTGGATGTGTGAGTTGTCAACCTTCCATGGTTTATTACTCAACTCGTTACTAATATTTGTATATAAGGGAAGGCAAAAAGTTATGTCCAAAGTCTATCAAAGGAAAATTATGGTACAGATGGTTTTAAGATCTACATGTAAGGATGGATTATATAGTTCTTCTCTGATAAGCCCAAACCTTGATGTAGATAAGTCACTTAATGGGCTTATTTTATTGGGAATAAGCCTTGGGTTGGGCTATGTATGTGTGGGGCCTTTGATCCCATGGGTTTTCTTTGTAATGGACGACTTTAATGAGCCTAAAATATGGATAGACAATAGGAAAATGGAATTTAATTCATTGGTTTAGTTAGAGTTATATTTTGAGTCTATTTCCTTTTTTATTTCTATTTTTAGTCAGTTTATGTTTCCCTATTAGTGAATGACTAGTTAAGTCTAATCCTACTTAGAGTTCTAGTCTAGTCCTATTTGGAGTCCAACTCCTATTATGTAAGGTCTAATCCTACTTGGAGTCTAACTCCTAGTTATTGTATAACTACTAATCTGCCTTCTATATATAGTGGACCTTATGTACTCTCAATTCTCAGATTTGAATAATGAATGATTGTAGTCAATTGCTTAAACCGCTGGGACAGCTGTGAGTGAGATGCCTGGGCCGAGATAACCAATCCCACCCACACTTGTCTTGTTTCCTTTCTCTCCAATTCTCTTTTTACTGATAATATTAGTGCTTGTTGTTATTGCTTACTGACACTGAAGAATCTTAAGAAAATCAGACCTGTTCAGAACTTCAAAAGCCAGAACCAACTAGCACCCATAGAGGAAAATTTGGAGAGAGATTGATCTCCTCTTCCCCAATTGATCTTTGATTTTCCTGGCCTTTTAGATGGTGTTCACAACCACCCAAGGATCCCTCGATCCTCTTCTTGTTGCTGCCCAAGCATCCCTACTACAGTTCTTAAAGAATTCTAAGATTCTCTCTCTTAAGTCTGAAAATTAAGAAAGCACATAACTCTTGAACCAACAGTCAGAAGCTTTTCATATTTGGGGGGTTTTTGTACTCTCCCTAGGCCCTACAATCGACCAAGTTTACAGCTCAATTGGAGCCCCATAGCCCCAGCCGTACCTCTCTCTCTAACCCTATTATAGGTCATTTTCTGTAACGGCCCAACCCCATTAACCTTGGCATAATATTGTCCTCTTTGGCCTATGGGCCTCAAGTCTTTAAGGAGGCTAGAGGTTATTAACTAGCCCAATAATCTCTCCTTAGGTGATGTGGGACTAAAGTTTACACACCCTCACCGATCTCCCAAACCCCCTAGTACTTACCATACTCTTGGTGGAGACACCTCACCGATCTCCCAGGTAGGTCTGGTACTTGCCGTATTTTTGGGTGTCACATTTTCTCTCTTATTAGGTTGGGTTTTGGGCTGATTTTGCTGCTGCATGGCTATTGTATTCTTGGGGGCTTATTTGCTAGTCTTATTTATCTTGTTTCTTAGTCTATTGCTGGTTAGTCTTAAGTAACTTTTGGGTCTTGATTTTTTTGTTTGGGGTTATAAACTGCTAGGGTGGTTTACTTGGAACCTACTTCTGCTTTAAGTGGTATCTGAGCTATGGCTGAAGAGAGCTCTAAACAATACTCACTGGAGTATGTGATGAAATCCCTCCAATGACTGAACACAAGAATGGACACTATGGTCCAAAAGTTTGAAGAGTTTAAGGAGACTACTACTACCCATTCTAATGCTCAACCATATTATTTTCGAGGGAAATTCCTTGAATGGGTGTTTGAATTGTACGTGCACTTTGATAACTACAACTTGACAGAGATACAAAGGCTTCAATATTGATTGTGTTCGAATACAATGGAACATCCATGAAAGACAACTTCAAGCTCAAGGGCGTGAACCTAGAACACAAGACGAGATGTAGTACAAGATAGCCGGTATGTACCTATTTAAACATGAATGAAGTATGTACCTCCACCAGAGTTCCCTCCAATTACACCCCAAAAGCCACCCACAGGTGTCAAAGCATGAAGGAATTGTTTGATCATGTAACCATTATGTTGCAACAAATTGCAAAGGAGCAACAAGAGAAGATACCTCCAACCAATGAATTAGAGTTAAAAGTTGAGGTTAGTGTTGAAGAAATTTCAACAATTCCAATTGTCAAGGAAGAGCTAGTCATTGATGTTCTCATCAATGAGACTCATGTGGAAGAATTCAAAGGCAACAAGGTTGCCACAATGGATAATGAGGTTGAGACTGAGGATCTTGGCACTACATCAACTGTGATGAGAGTGAACTGCCAAGAGGAAGATTCTAAGGAGCTTGAGATTGAAATTGTGGAGGTCAAGAACATAGTGGTTGAAAGCGGTCATGTGGATGATCCCATGGATATATTTGAGGTTGTTGAAGCTAAGCATATGGAGTTTGTCATCCTATTAAAGTATCTTGAAGATCGAGCTCCTTTCATTCTAGACTACATCCTTATTATCAAAGAGCTACCTGAATTTTTTTATGGCTTGAGGAGGAATGCACACCATGCTATAATCACCCTCACACTCTACAAAATTCGTGGATGAATTTTTCTAAGAGAGGGCGAATTGATGTAAATAAGTCATTTAATGGGCTTATTTATTGGGAATAAGCCTTGGGTTAGGTAATGTATGTGTTGGGCTTTTGATCACATGGATTTTCTTTGTAATGAGCCACTTTAATGGGCCTAAAATATGGGTAGAAAGTGAAAAATTTTGATTTAATTCATTAGTTTAGTTAGAGTCCTATTTTGAGTCTATTTCTTTTGTTATTTCAGTTTTTAGTCAGTTTACGTTTCCCTATTAGTGAATGACTAGTTTACTACCTACTCCATGTTAGAGTTTTAGTTTAGTTCTATTTGGAGTCCAATTCTTATTATGTAAGGTCTAATCCTACTTGGAATCTAACTCCTCGTTATAGTATGACTGATAATCTGCCATCTATATATAGAGGAGATTATGTACTCTCAATTCTCACATTTGAATATTGAATGATTGCAGTCACTTGCTTAAACAGCCGGGATAACTGTGAGTGAGATAACCAATCCCACCCACACTTGTCTTGTTTCCTTTCTCTCCTATTCTCTGTTTACTGCTATTGTTAGTGCTTGCTGTTACTGCTTACTGACATTGAAAAATCCTAAGAAAATCAGATCTGTTCAGAACTTTCAAAGCTAGAATCGACCAGCACCCATGGAGGAATTAGGACATGGATCAATTCCTTCCTTCCCCAATTGATCTATGATCTGCTTGTCCTTTTTAGAGGGTGTTCACAACCACCCAAGGATCACTTGATCCTCTTCTTGTTGCTTCCCAAGCAGCCATACTACAGTTCTTGAAGAATTCTTTAAGATTCTCGTAAGTCTGAAAATTAAGAAAGCGCATAACTCTCCAACCAATAGTCAGAAGCTCTTCATATTTGGGGGGTTTTGTACTCTCCCTAGGCCCTACAGTCGACCAAGTTTGCAGTTCAATTGGAGCCCCATAGCCCTAGCTGCACCTCTTTCTCTCCAGCCCTATTGCAGGTCTTTTTCTCTCCTATTAGGTTGGGTTTTGGGCTGGTTTTGCTGTTGCATGGATATTGTTTCCTTGGATAACCTACTTCTGCATTAAACCTCTAATTGAACAGCCATCAAAGCCGAGCTTCATAACAAGTTGGGGTGGGGTATGATATCATTACTCTTTGTCCATGTATTTAGGGTGATGACTGAATGATGATAGCACATTATCTCACAATAGTACCCTCCTACATGCTCTTTGACTGCATCATGCACCATTTTGACCTTGTTTGGATCACTCGAGTAGATAGTTAGAAAACCTGTCAAGACCTCTTTGCAGATTCGGTGCATGGGTTCCTCGATTGCTTGTGTGACTGCTGATTTATTTTCATCTTTGAACCACACTGATTTTCCTTAAAAATTGGATTTCCATTCTTTTTTATTCATTCTGATTTATCATTGTTTAATCTATATTAGACTTAATAGAATTTATCTCATTTTTCTTTTTTCTTGCAAGTGGCCGGTGGTAAGGTGCATTTTTGTTGTTTATGTGAAACATTTATATACCCCTTGAAGTGATGAAGTTAGCTGCAACTTTAGTTAGTTTTCTCATTATTTTCTTATGTATACATGTAAACCCAAAAAGCAGACCAGACCGAATCTGATTGTGGTCTTAATGAAAAAAAATCAATAAGAAACAAAATTGAAACCGGTCGAAATCAAAAGTTCCATTTCTATTTTGTTTTAAATTAATATTGTAATCGATTGAAACCAATTCAACAAACCGATCAATTGGCATTTGGCACCTTTAACCACTTTAGGTGAGACAGATTGCTGACTGGAGCTATAAAGTTCACGTGGGTAGAGCTTCCTTGTTTGAAATTTTGGCCTGTTAAATGGGAACCTTGATATCTGAGCACCCGAGTACTTTTTAGAAGGAAAAAAGGAGAGTAACTTCTTCCAAACGGGCAAAAGGAAAAAAAATGAAACTTTAAAATGTGAAGCTCATACCGAATCATATTAAATCAAATCTTCTAAAAGCAGAGACCAGAAAGAAAGCGTGTAAAGAGTAAGGGTGTGTTTCCAGCTGTTCGCTGGGATTTGTTAGGGCCTACTTGCTATTTAATTTAACTCCGGGGTGAATATGAGCTTGTCTCTCTATTCATCTCTTTCTGTTCTCCCCCTCTACTCCAACTCCACTAACCTCCAACACTGCCTTTCTCATCTTCCACCTTCCAATTCTCTCATTTCAGCCTCAAATTACTCAACTGCATTGTCTTCGATTACTACTCTGCACTTACCTCCCAGAAATCGCAAGGCATCACTTGCTGCTGCTCCATACCTATCAAGCAGGTTTCACCTAGTTGTTTCTTCTTCTTCTTCCATTTCTGTTTCTTGGACGCCAATCGTCGTATCCTTTGGTTTCGTTCCTTTCATAGTTTATCAAATGAACTTCTACAGAAGCGTAGCATTTATCTTACTTCACGATCCTTGTAGTTGCAAGGTCTTTTATCATACTCCAGAGCATACTGGGTTTCAAGATCTTTAATTTTATGGATGTTCTCTCCCCCCCCCCAAAGTAGGAAAAAAAGGAGAGAGAGAAAGTGGGAGTAGAAGTATCTTGGACAATGATACAGTCCTCAACATGTGGTTCAATCCCCCCTCACTACCCCCCACCAAAAAAAATGTGCCACGATATACTTCCTGTTATGTACTCTGAAAAGAGAAAATATCAGAGAAATTATTAACAATAGCTGATGTTTATTTGTGTTTCCATGCCATATTCTACATTTCTTCAAGTAATAGAGAAGTTCCCCCACTTCTGTAACTATAGAGCTTTTAAAGTCCCATTAACTGTGGATGTGAAATGCCTCCTCAAATGCCAGTTAGCAATTGCCTCTTTTGATGCTAGGAAGTGATGACATTTTCTTTTAGTTTTCTTCTTACCATTTTTTTATGAAGAAAGACAGGGGTTAGTTATTCCCTGATCAGGAGAGGTGAAGAGAGATTGTCTATCTCATATCTAATTCTCCTAGACAAACCATAATTCGATGAATGTTCACACAATCTACTTGAGAGAGAGGTTGGGTGCCTATCTTGGTACATTTTTGGCCTCTTAATGCATTTGTTTGGCAACCAATAATATGTATTTGCATTTATGTTTGACTTTCTCATTTTACCTACTGATAGCTCTTGATGCTATATCTACATGTTGTATAAGGTATGGTTTTCTTTGATTTTTTTTTATTTGACATCCATTTGGCTTACAGTGTCAAGTTCTTGCTTCTTATACAACTGATGGGCCTTGCACCTATGCTACTATTTTATAGTTACCTGGTGTTTTAGATGATTTATTTGCATACAAATGTCCACTTGGTGCTGTTTTCACAGAAGAAGTGTTACTTTACCTTTGGGCTCCTACTGCTCAAGTTTACATCTTTTGAAATTCATGTAGTCCACTTAGCTTTTCTATTAGCGCCTCCCTTGCAACCTCCCAATCCCCAACAAGGAAAAGTCACGTATCTTTTATCTCTTGTTCATGAGAGGAGGTAGTATGTGCTTGGAGTGTGAATGGACCAAGAACTTGGGAAGGTTGTTACTATATCTATGAAGCCTTTGTCTATCATCCTAGCACCTTGCAAATTGAAATGTTCACAACAAAATAATCCATCTGCAATAGGATGTGGTGGTAACCTTATTCAACCAAAACTTCTTCCGAAAATAGCTTAGGTGTTGCTGAAGTTTATGGTATATTATGCATCTTCACAGGCCTCTATGTAATTGCATGCATGCATATCTCGACGTTTGTAATATGTTTGTACTGTCATTGAACTGGAGTTGTCTGTACTTTGCATATGAATATTTCATATTATGTTGATCTTTTCATCCTTTTGGACTAGGATCTCATCGGATGGGATGAGGACATTGCTGGTCAATCTTGATTGTGATAGCCTAAAACCAAAGGGGTGGGAAGGATTTTTTTTGTTTTTTGGTGAATAAAAATTTCATCACCAAGAAGAGAAAAAATACAGCCCCAGTCAATTGGGGAGGGGGGGAGAAGAAAGAGAACAAACCCTTAGGGGGATACAAAATTCTTGATTGCAGAGCTGGGAAGTTCCCAGGAAGCTACAATATGACAATTTCTGGGGAAGGGGAGGCAGCTGGAATATATTTTTGGGGTTTTTGCTTTGATATCAAAGAAGATGGAATTCCAAATCTTCCCAAGAGATCTAGAGTTGGAAGACCATTTCCTATGATTTCTCTCCATCCATATTTGATTTAGAGTGGCACAAAAGGCGAGCTTTCCCACATAGTCATAGATAGTCTTCCCATGGAAGGTCATGTCCACCCATATCCATTCCCTTTGAAAAGGGAGGATTCTTCTATTGACTGGCCAGCATTTGGAGAGAACTAACTTCCAGATGGAGGAGGAGATCGGGCAGTCAAAGAAGAGGTGATCCATATCTTCAGGCTCAGATCCACAAAGATGGCAAAGAGGGGAGACCTGGATTCCCCTCTGGATGAGGAAGGCTTGCATGGGAAGACAGTTTTTAAAAACTCTCCAGGCAGTGAAGTTTTGTCTAGGGATGTGATGCTTGAACCAAATGAGATTATGCCAAGGAGTTAGGGACCCACGAGCTCTGATAGAGTCCCAAGCAGATTTTGAACTAAACTTTTTGCTCTGAGTAGGATTCCAAATGATAGTGTTAGTTCTTTGTAGCCCCGACAGGGGATGGCAGAAAGGGAGGACCATAATTCAGCTAACTGGCTTGAATCAGAGACAGGGGTTGCCCATTGTTATAGTTGCTACTACTACCATATGTTCTCATATTCCTTTGCATCTACTTCAGCCATGGTTGAAAGGATCACTTAAAGGACTTTGACACAAATAAGATAGAAGTTGTATTGATGGGCATTATTTGCAGTGTGGAAGATCCATCTTGTACGTCTATTCAAGTTGTAACCATGTACAAGGATAAAGTAAGAAAAGTCCTAGCAAGCAAAAGCAATGTTTGCCACTCCCTAGCCCAAACATATGTCCTCATACAGAAGAGATTTCAGGTTAATCTTTTACCCTTGTTGTTTATTGTTTATTTTTTTTCTTTATCTTTTGTATATAGTATGTCCGATATCTGTAGTGTTTATAACGTACAAGGGTAAAAGATTGCTGGGATTCCTCTCTATGCAACTCATCTTCTTTTTCAATCTGGAACCTTAAATCCTCCATTGGTGTTTCCCAACAATTGATTGCAGGTGCTTTGTCTGATCAGCAATTGAAATTAGAAGGGTTTGAAGGGAGAGGCTAAAGAACTCAAGAATCGACAATGTGACCTTTAGAAATCCATTTTCATGAATTAGGCATGGCTATCCATCCACTAGATACACTCCACCCCTAGTTGTCAAAACATTAGCCGGCGAATCAAGGGTTGCTTAGCCCAATAACTAGTGAGCTCCTTATCAAAATGGGCCCAATTGTGAATGATCTTAATTCCATGAATTCTATGGTAATCGATCTTGTTTTTGTTTGACTTGATAAAGTAATGATCACTAGTTGAGTTATCACAAGGGTTGGGAGGGGACCCAATAGCGAACACGATTCAAGCTTTGGCATTGATGTAATCAGGGAAATGGAGACTCCTTTGGAGCCAAATCTTTCGTTGATGGTCCCAATTGGAAATCTTAGGGCTAAAAGTGTAGGTAACATTTGGGTTGAATTCAGGCTCCGTAGGTTCTGAAGGGTCTGTAGGATCACTATCAGCATGAATGTCAGCGAGGATTTGATTGGTTTCCTCAATGAAGTTCTAGTTCTTAACCTCAGCCTTGGTGAGTGAGGTTCCCAACGTCGGTGGTGGCATTAAGGACAAGAATAGTAATGAAGCCACAAAGGATTATAATCTTGATGTTGTTGAAAGTCTTTTGGATCTATGGCCACTAGGTAAGCCAAAAGAAGATGTACGACCGCTGAGTTTGGTAGCCATGATGGGAAGCAAACCACCATCTGCTCTACTTCTTTTCTAGGGTTGTGTGGTTCTCTTGACCCATAGAGTCTCTATCAATGTATCCGCCCTCTCTCTTCTCTCTCTCTCTCTCTATATATATATATAATATATCAAATCTATAAAGGCAAAGTGAGAAACCATAACAGTGATGGGTTGATGATTCCACAATTGAGGAGTGTTAGAACAATAGAGATTGAATAGAGGGTGGTTGAGCCTAAAAGATGAGGAAAAAGACATAGGTCCAAGTGAATAGTAAACATTGAGGATGTTAAAATTTCCTTCAAACCCTTTCGATTTCAACTGTTGATTAGGCAATGCACCTACAATCAATAGCTGGGCGTCACTAATAGACAATCTAGGTTTTAGATTGAAGAGAAAGATGAGCTGGAGTGAGAGGAATCCTCTTCTTCCATTTTTCTTTTTAAAAGGTTATAATTTGCATAATACAAGTGTGAGGGTTGTTTGGGTATTAGGAAATATAAATTCATGACTTAAACAACCATTTCTTACTGCATTCAGATGAGGGGGAAGGAGTGATATTTTTTAAAATGTGCAAAGGGAACATGATATTTTGCCAAAGTATAGGGGAGGGGAGTGATATCTTCTCTTATTTGATTACTAGCACACAACTTGTAGCGTATGTGTAGTTTCAATCACTATTTTGATTTAAATGAACCAAGTTCTTGGTTTCAGACAATTTATTGACAAATTTTCTCCAATTGTGCAGGAACTTGACTGGGGTAACGACAAGGTAAGCTTATGTAACTGATTTCTTTCCCAAAAACAAAGGTATCTTGTTTATACCAGTTATCTAAATATGTAGTTTTGTAATTATTCCACACTCTCTCCCCCACAAAAAAAAATTATTTATATATTATTTAGCTTTGTTTGTTTGTAGTTAAAAGCACTACTACATGAACTTGGATGTAAATGAGCTTTTCATACAACAAAGATGGTAGTACTACAGATAAGTTTTTCCTCTGTCTTCTATTTGTTTCTGATTATTGAACATGTTAATGGCTTTGGAAATAAATCTTTGCACAAGAAAGAGAAAAGGAGAACCTGTCAAAATACTAGTGCTAAAGTGTTCTAGCAAGTCCAGTTTATCATTTATATGCTCCACTTTTTCAGAACTGATTTGTTTCCTCTCTTTTTTATCACTTACACCTTGTTTTTTGTTATTACTCTAGATGGGGAGCGCTAGGTGTGGGAAAGTGTCAGGGGACTCTACTCACTGTCTAATCTTGACAATAAGACTTTATCTAAAAAGGAGTACCAATGAGAAAAAATGGGGGGACTAATGGGGATACAATGTGAAGGACAACATTCACTCTTGTTTGATTACTAGCACTCAGCTTGTAGCGAAAGTTTAGTTAAATTCACTATTTTGATTAACAAAAACCAAGTTCTTGGTTTCAGAAAATTTATTGATAGTTTTTTTCCAATTGTGAAGGAACTTGACTTGGGTAACGACAAGGTAAGATTTATATAATAGATTTCTTTCCCAGAAACGAAGTTATTTTGATTATACCAGTTCTCCAATATGTAGTTTTATAATTATTCCACACCCAAAAAAGAAAAGAAAAGAAAATAGATGTGTGTGGGTGTAGTTTGACTTTGTTTGTTTGCTGCTAAAAGCATTACTGCATGAACTTGGATGTGGATGAACCTTGTTTCCAGCAAAGACTGTAGAACTGCAGATAAGTTATGCCTATATCTTCTATTTGTTTTCGAGTATCATTTACGTTGATGCCTTTTGAAATAAATCCTTATTTGCAGGAGAAAGAGAAAAGGAGATCCTATCAAAATACTCGAGCGGAAGTGTTCTAGTAAATCCAATTGATGCTTTTTATCCTGCATGTTTTTAGAACTGATTTGTCTTCTTCCTTTATTACATACACCTTGTTTCCTTGTATATTACTCTGGGAGGGTACCTCTAGGTGTGGGAAAGCATCAAGTGCTTCCTCAATGTCTAAGCTTGACAATAAGACTTCTAATCTAAAAAGGAGTACCAAGAAAAAGGGGAGGGGACTAAAGGGGTTACAAAGTGAAACACAACATTCACTTTTATTTGATTAGTAGCACTCAACCTATCATGGAAGTTTAGTTTCATTCCCTTTTTTGATTTACTTGGTTCTTAGTTTAAAAAATATATTGATAGTTTTTTTCCAATTGTTCATGAACTTGACTTGGGTAACGACAAGGTAAGATTTATGTAACAAATTTCTTTCTCATAAACGAAGTTTTTTTGTTTAATCAAGTTGGGGAATTATGTAGATTTGTAATTATTCCACACCCCCTCCCAAATATATATATATATATTTGTTTGTTTGCAGCCAAAAGCACTACTACATAAACTTGTATGTCGATGAGCCTTTGATAAAACAAAGATTATTGAACTGCAGATAAGTTTTGCCTGTCTTCTATTTGTTTCCGAGTATCATTCTTTTTGATGACTTCAGAAATAAATCATTATTTGATAATTTATATGCTGCACATTTTTCATAACTGGTCTATCTCCTTCCTTACTTATCATTTACACCTTGTTTTTTGTGGTATTACTCTATGAGGGAACTGTTAGGTGTGGGTAAGCGTTAGGGGACTCCTCTAGTGGTCTAACCTTGACAATAGGACTTCTAATATAAAAACCAGTACTAAAGAAAAAGGTTGGGTGTTTTAGTAAGAGGGATACAAAGTGAAGGACAACATTCACTTTGTTTGATGAGGAAATATCACTCCCCTCCTCTATACTTTGTCGAAATATCATTTTACCCCTAGACATTTTCAAAAATATCTCTCCTCTCCCTAATCTGAAAGATTCTATCAGCCATCCTTTTTGTGAGAAATGGTTGTTAAGCATTGAATTTATATTTTCTAATACCAAACTACCCTCACACATGTGTAATACCAATTATAACATTTTTTAAAATAAAAAAATTTAAAGAAGGGGATTCCTCTCTCTGCAACTCATCTTCCTCTTCAATTTGAAACCCTAGATCCTCTATTGGTGATGTGCAACGACCATAGTTGTCACGGCGTCAAGGAGAACCAAGGCAATAGAGGATTGTCTAAGAGCTTAGGCGAGAATGCTCTCGCCTTAAGGCGAACAAGGCGGCCAAGTGTTATTTTTATTTTTCCTATTTTTTAACATTATTTAGTAAGCTATATATGCCTTGTATCATAAAAAATCAAGATTAAGCAATATTAAGTCATCAAAAATCAACATTTAGCCATATTAAATCATAAAAAAATTAACATTAAGTCATATTAAGTTATTAAAAATCAATAGTTAGAGAAATGCTCTTGTTCTATAATAGGTTTGATTAGTCAAATGATTTTATTTTTACATGAGACTTTTTGTATTAGTTATAACATAAAACCAGCTTTCCAACAAGTCTAAGATTACTTAAATTTGAGTTGTAACGACAAATTTATGCTCCGATCAAACTTATTTTTAAGTGCGTGAACGTTGTTAAAATCACCTAAATATATCAAAACAAAATATTATTTTACCAAACTTTTGGTTTTTAGCAATGCTTTAACATGATTGAATTTGTAAAATTTTCATAATTGAGAAAAAGCCCCAGCATTTAAAAGTTGAAAATCGCCCTATAACCAAAATCCAGTTTTTGTTCTTGGAATGGGGGGTTTATCCTTTTGGAATTTAATTTTTAAACTATTTTCATTAGATTAAATAGGGGATATTTGTTTATTTATGAATAATATCTTAAGTAAATGAAATTACAAAGAATAATATTTTTAAACTTTTGGCCTTGACAACTATGCTGACGATTGATTGCAGGTGCTTTATCTAATCAACAGTTGAAATTGAAAGGTTTTGAAGGGGAAGACCAAAGAACTCAGGGATCGGCAACGTGACCTTCTGGAATCCATTTCCATAAACAAGGTGATAGGGTAGCCTTAGGGAAGAGAGGGAAAATCTCACAAAGAGGGGGAAGGGAATCACACAATGCACGAATTCAACTAATTCTAAATAAAATTCACTCTAATATTAAGCATTGAGTTTATGCAAGTATATAGAAAGAAAATTATAAAACTCCTACTTAGACTCTAACACTAAAATAGATTCCTATTTAGACTCTTTAACACTGAAATAGACTCCTACTTCTCTATCTCCTACGTATCCTATCCAAAAACAAACTTGAGAAAATAAAAGACATAATATAAAACTAACTACTACAAGCTCTTGTTGGATAAAAAACTTTGGCTGGACTGGTTCTTCTTAGCCCTTGGCTTCCACAGCCGGTCATGCTGGTCCAACTAGGTAAGTGCAGCTGTATCTGCATCAACTCTCTTCATTTGAAAAGAACTTGACACCGTTGAGTTTGGATGAGGTCCAAGAATGCCGTTAGAGTCGGTGTGCTTGATGAGAAAAGTACCAACTGTCCTCTTAAGCTTGAGAGGAGGGAAGATCCTTTGCTGGAAGGAACTTCATCTCAAGGCCACCATGCTGAAAAGAGTATGTATTCTTATTATATCTACAGTGCTTGGCTTTTTTGTTGAACAACCATGGGCACCTCAGAAGAATGTGACAAACTTTCAGAGGGAGAACATCACACTGAACGTGATCAATCAGTCCACCAATGGAATATGTGAGCAAACACCTTTCTTGAAATTTCAGATTATTATTGTTCACCAACCCAACCATGTAGGGGTTCGGATGAGGCTCAGTTAGTCTCTTCTCCCTTTCCCTTCTTAGAACATGTATTTTGGAGTTTGAATCCATTTATACTTCCAAAGCTTGATCTTTTTCATGTTTTCTTCCGTATAACAATCATTCCATGAGAATATGATACTCTCTTTGTGCTTCATTCATAATTTTGGGCTTTACCATCAAATCTATGAGAGAAAAACCTCAAACCATGCCCTAATTTCTCTAATTTGGGGTTTTCTTCTATCTCTACCCTTTTCTCCCCAACTAACAAATCAAATGAAATTTCTTATCCTTGATTTGCATTTACAATGTGGGAGAGATCATGGAAACTTGTATATGCTTGCAATCCCATCTCTTTCTCATGAAAATCCATCTCCTTTCCATGCAAACCCAACTCTTTTGTGTTGGGTTTCTTTGAAAAAAAAAAATTTCTGGGTTTCTATGATTCTCTTCACATCATTTCATACTTGTGGACAACTTAAATCTCTTTCATTCCTTGCACCTCAATATCATAATAGAAGATTTCTTTGCATAAACTTTGATTGTGTAATGATAGGCATTTCCTTCATGGACTTGTAAGCTTCAAGCTTTACACTATTATGGGACTTTTCATTTTCTTAGATTGGAATTGCACATTGAGATTTGGGATTTTCCATCATTTCTCACTTGCCATGCTTTATACGCCTTTGTTACATTCCTATTTTGCAATGTGCTAGTGGATATCATGTTTTGGGGGCTTCCTCCTCTTTATTTTCCCATGGTTTAACCACTCCCCTTTCTATAATAATCCACATTATGTATTTAGGTGCATTTACATATGCTTGCTCACCCCCCTTTTTGCTTCCTTTGTTATGCAACATCCTTACTTATCATCATCCCCTTCTCTTTTCTTACTAGGATGTCTTCTCGCAAGGGCAAGGAACCCGCATCCTCTTCCACTTGATGTAGGGCCACAACTTCCAAGCAGAAAAGTGCAGGGACTAGTTCCCCAGCCCTTCGCACAAGGCGACAAGGATATGCCCCTATCGATCCTTCAGACTATGATGAGGGACTCTTCCGAAGTTTAGAGGCGGCAACTAACTGGCATGCCTTTCTAAAGAGGTCTGTGATGATGGAGAAGACCATGGTAATCGGTGATTTCCACAAAATTCAACTTCATGAGAGATTTACTGCACTGGGTTGGCAGTCTATCCTTAGCATAGATCGTCCATTCTACAAACAACTGGTTCGAAAATTACTGCAACTTGGAGGTCTCTTACCAGTATGGGGAGTACTCAATCACTAGCATGGTGAAGGGGGTGAACATTTACTTGACCGTGGACACCCTTGCTAGTATTCTAGACATGTCGTCAGTTGGGCATCAATTCTACAGTCCCCCAGGGAGTAAGCCCGTGGGCCCATCCTTAAGTTCGGAGACACAGGACCACATTTACTAGACCATTTGCGTAGCAAGGAGCGTTCGGATTCCGAGATGACATTTTACCTAGAGGTTCGTGTATTTGCTCACTTGGTTCAGTTCAATTTACTCCCTAGAGGAGGTCACCGGAACCAAGTAGGCTTCATGGTGGCCTACATAGCCTTTTGCATCTATAAGGCCTTGAAGGGAGGTGCCAAGCACTTATGCTTGCCCTACATCATACTTAAGACCATGGAGCATCATACCTCGCACCCCGAGGATGGAGGTTTCCCATATGGTAGGATCCTCACCAGAATCTTTGAGTTCTTTGGGGTGGATTTGAGTAGTGAGGAGGGAAAGACTCCAGCGGATAAATTCGACAGGGGAAACCTACTGAGGATGGGTCTCCAAGCTCTTATGGATGTACCTCAGAGAGTAGGAGCTCAAAGAGGCAGGGACAGGAGGAATGCCCATAGGGAGGATGTTCCCATGGAGGAGGATACTAGTGAGGAGGATGAGGATTATGTTCCTCAGTTCGAGGAAGAGGACTTTCTGGATGAGGATATCCTCAAGGAGGTGCCTCTTGATTCGAGAGGTGCTGATCCTGACTTTGCGAGGGCTGCAGGCCCACAACATAGAGCCCCACCACCTGAGAGTGGTGCGTTTGACTTTGAGAGTATGATGATTGCTATGAGGGCCTTGAAAGATGGGCAAGATCAGCTGCTGAGAAGACTAGATGAGAGTGCTTCTAGAGAGGAAAACATCTTAGAAAGGCAGGCTACCTTGGAGAGTTCCTTCCTAAGATTGGGCGAGGACTTGGACACAACGGCCAATGCCATTTCAGCTAATTTTTCCCGACTCCGGAGGGATGTACAACTGGTGAACTCAAGGTTTGATTACTACGACTGTCGGCTCAATGTTAGATCGAGGCCTAGGAGGGATGGAGTAGTAGAGTTAGACGATGATGAGGGTCTTTGAGGACTTAGCTCGCCCGTCTACATCAGCTCTTCACTTGTCTCCATGTTGTTTATATTATTATTTGTTTTTATTGTACTTTTCTCTATAATTGGACTTGCTTGTGGGGTGTTATGTTTTGTTGGTGACTTGTGGTTAGTTTTGTATACTTGATAACTTATTGTAGTTTAGTTGTAGCATCATTAGTTAGCCTTTATCAATTATGCTTGTTGGTATATATATGTTGTCTATCAGGTGCTTGTGTGTGAAAAATTTGTTTTAGTGTCATTATGCTGTCGAAATTTCGTTAAATTTGTACTCGATGGGTCATGAAATCCAATAACAAATCTTTCATTTATTCCAAGTAAACCTTCTCTAATGCATGCCATGAAATGCAATAATTAAATGCAACCATTTTCTTTCTTTCTTTGACTTTTAACTCTTTAAAGTTTTTACATTTACCCAATCCCATTTCCTATTATAGATTCTATGGGGTCTAAATGGTATGTTGTGAGTGAATAGAGCATCACGCTCTGATACCACCGTTGTCACACCCCGTTCTCACAGAACCGGACCGGTGACTGGGTTAACTCCGGTTAACCGAAACCTGCTAGGATCATCTGATACAGTACCCAACCACAGCATACACACATCTAAGATAAACGTTCAAAAGTTCAGCGGAAGACTTAATTTACCTGTAAATACCCCAATATACTTGATACCCAAATTGTAGTATATAGATAAATACATGTGAGCCCGCAGGCATGATATTTACACAAAAAGAATAATAATTCATGTATCAAGTACACAAAAAGGGGTCATCAAAAAGAATCAAAAAGTAAAAGTCTGTACGGTGCCAATACCGCGGTCCAGCAGCACAACCCTCTCATGTGCAATCCGTACCGTGCTCATACTCCTCGGGGACCCACCAATCCTCATCGAGAAACTCAACTGTGGGGCCCGACCCTTGATCTTCAGAATGGTGACCTGCAAAATCATCTAAAAGAGGTGCACAAGTGGGATCTAGCTCAGTAAGTGAAAAGAAGGACCACACAACAATCCACACAACAATCACATCTATATGCACTACATGCTGTGCAATTCATTTTAAACCTCATCCACCTAAACATTACTAAGTCTTTGGTTTAGTGCTACTACAACCACAGTGCGCGTATACTCTGGGTATGAGCCGTGAACTCCATCTCACAATACGCCCATAGGGCTGTCGGAGAAGGCCCACCGTGAGTACTCAGAAAAGTAAAGCATGTCGACTATCCACTCTCAACATAAAAGTAAATGACAGAAAGTAAAGGTGCTGACTCCAACAATTTAAAAGCAGTACGATTGGCCCTCTTGAATATACCACTGGGGTTGTCGACTGTCCTAATGACCAGCTGGGCGTATGTCTAACCGCCATAGTGACTTGACACCAGCGACCACTGCTTCCCCCCAAATAGTAACCCAACACCTCAACCCCTGCTGGGAAGGGTCGTAGCACGGGAAGATGATAACCCTAAACCGCATGCTCCTATATGACATAGTACGATTGCATAGTGCCACCGCGTCTCGTTCCACGGGCCACCAATACACTCGTGTTCAAGTCGACTACGGCATCTAGTCTAATAATGCATCATGCACAGTGATCCCATCATTCATCACATAAGCACATCAATCATTTAGCATTGAGAAAGTAAAACACAACACACATGTCATAATCATATGAGGATGACTAAGATACACATAATTTGCATGATGACATGGCTAGTCTAGATACAATGGAATGATGCTAAACAAGCCTTAAAATAAAGTCAAATGTCCTCTCCCACTTACTTGTTGTGTACAATGACTCACCCCGGTACAAGTGAGATCCAACGCGAGAAACGTAAACTTTGGTGAACTTATCATAAGTGAATGTGGTTAGCATTTCACCACTTTGGGGTCAAAACTAACAAGATTTGTTGACAAAATCATGTTTAGAATCATAAAAGAAGATTGCATGTCCGTTTTGGGTCCATTAGGACACAAAAATCACGTTGGGGGCCTCTCGGGTGGGTCGGATAGCCCACCTGTCACGACCCATCGGTCTTCTCAAGTGGGCTGTTTGACCCACCGATCGCGGCCCGCCGGTCTTCTTAGGTGGGCTGTTCGGCCCACCGGTCCCAGCCCACCTGAGAGGGCAGAAAAATGCCTTTTTCCTTGAAACTTTTTCCAACCTTTGGGGAATCAAATGGGGCTTTTCCAATCACATTTTCCACATATTCAAGGTCTTATAAGATGATTCTAACCTAGATCTAAGTTAGATTTAAGGATTAAAGAGCCATCTTACCTTCTTTGCTCAAGAACTCTTTCAAAAACCCCAAAATCACTTCTTAGCTCAAGAAATCACCAATGCTTCTCCAATCTTGTAAACACTTTTTCAAATCCTTCAAAATCAACACATAGACCATTTATTAAACCTTAGATTCATCATCTCAAGGGGGATTTACAAGACCTCAAGGAACTCTACCCAAATCAAGGGTTTATTTGGGTTTGGTGAAAGTTTAAGAAATATAGCCTTTGCTCAGCTCCAATCGTAGATCTCGTGTTGGGGATCCCTCTTCCGGCATTAGAATGGGAAGATCAAACCTTGGCGCCGCTTAAATCCATTTCTTCTTCCTCTTCCTTCCCCTTTCCTCTTCTCCGTTCTCTTTTTCCCTTCTTTTCTCTCTCCTCTTTACTCTTCTCACCAAACACCCTAATGTCATAAATGAGAAAATAAAAAACACAGTAATGCTATTTATACTTTCTAAAATAACTAGTAACCACATGGGTGGGTCACTCAGGTGGGTGGATGCGCCCACCTGTGACCGCCCACCTGAAGGCCAAAAATTGACCAACAAGTGGGATTTTGATGGAATTTGACTCTCGACATGTATCTTACTCTCGGCACAAGGTATATCATACGTATACGCTTTAGGATATGACTACATACCAGCATTATCCGTACATGGCCTTATGATACGTGCAAGTGCACGGCTTGGGTACACCCGTCTCCTCTGGTACTGACTCGGACTTGTCTGGCCAACCTGTGTTCAAATTCACCCTTGCCATCATGGTCCATAAGGAACCCGCCTTAACCCTCTATGGTTTGGGTCCTGTATGGTTAAACCGGGTTTTAAAAGTAGGGTATCACACAAGGTCAGACCCAACAAGGGCCCTCTAACCAATGTAATATTGTTTATGTCATTAGAAGTGGTAGAGAGTACCAACAAAGCGTTCTTAAATCTTCCCCATCTATTACTCCTGTTAACACTTCTTCAGTTGAGGACACAAGTGTGCCTCTTGTTCCAGGTTTGTCTGATGAACCTAAAGATTCTTTTGAAACTAAAGATGATTTGGTTGAAGAAACCAAAAATGACTCTTCTGAAAAAGGGTAAATCCCTAACAGTCCTTATGTTCATCCTATCCCATTTCCTAATTGCTTGGTATACAAAAAGAAGACTACTTCCATGGATAAAATTTTAGAAGTCTTCAAAAAGGTAGAAGTGAACATCCCTCTTTTGGATGCCATATCCCAGATCCCCACCTATGCAAAGATACTGAAAGATTTATATACTCACAAACATACCACTATTGTGCCCAAAAAGGCCTTCTTGGCAGGTAACATTAGTTCCATAATTACTCAGCCTATAGCAGCCAAGTATAAGGATCCAGGGAGCCCTACTATATCTTGTGTCATAGGTAACACCTACATTGAGCATGCCTTACTTGACATTGGCTCAAGTGTGAATCTTTTACCTTACCATGTATACAGGCAACTTGGATTGGGAGAATTGAAAGCCACTGGAACTACTCTTCAGTTGAAAAATAGGTCTGTTAAAATTCCTAAAGGGATGATTGAGGATGTCTTACTAAAAGTGGGGAAATTTATTTCTCCTGTTGATTTCATTATGTTAGATACCAAGCCCTTCTCAACCAAGGATGAGATCCCAATAATTCTAGGAAGACCATTCTTGGCTACCAGTAATGCATTAATCAACTGCCAGAATGGTTTCCTAAAATTATCTTTTAGTAACCAAACTGTTAAGTTTAAAATGTTTAGGATAGGCAAGCAACCACATATGGAGGAAGAGATCAATATGCTTGAGGATTTTTTAGATTTTTCTGATGATTTAGTGACCAACTTTGATATTGATTTTGATTTAGAATTCCAAGAGTGTATAGATGAGTTGGATAATAATAGTGAAAATTTTTGTTCTAAAGTCTTGAGTCTTCACACACTAGTGGAGCCCTTAGGACCCCTTTCCAATTCCATTCCCAAACCTTCCATAGTTGAGCCCCCTAAGCTAGATCTTAAGGAGTTGCCATCTAATTTGAGGTATGCTTTCTTAGGGCCTGCCCAGACTCTTTCTGTAATAATTTATTCAAATTTGACTTCTAGCTAGGAAGAGGAGTTACTTAAAGTGTTAAAAGATAATAAGGAAGCCCTAGGTTGTACCATGGCTGATATCAAGGGTATAAGCCCTTCTATTGTGCAACATCATATACATCTTATGGAGGATTCCAAACCATCAACGGAACCCTAAAGAAGAGCTAACCCAGTGATGATGGAAGCCATTAAGAAAGAGATACTAAAGTGCTTGGATTATGGAATAATTTATCCTATTTCTGATAGCCAATGGGTAAGCCCAGTTCACGTAGTGCCTAAGAAGTCTAGGGTGACTGTTGTTCCCAATGCCAATAATGAACTAATTCCAACCTGTGTCTAATCAGGGTGGAGAGTATACATAGACTACAGGAAACTTAATGTGGCAACCTGGAAGGACCACTTCCCATTGCCATTCATTGACCAGATGTTAGAGAGGTTAGCTGGACATGAATACTATTGTTTTCTTGATGGATATTTTGGCTATAACTAGATCCCAATTGCTTTAGAGGATCAACATAAGACCACTTTTACATGCCCATATGGAACATTTACTTATAGGCGTATGCCCTTTGGGCTTTGCAATGCCCCTGCTACGTTCCAACGATGCATGATGAGCATCTTTTTTGACATGGTCAAAAAATTCTTAGAAGTATTTATGGATGACTTTTCAATTCATGGGAATTCCTATTCTGAATGTCTTTATCATCTTTCTCTAGTTTTAAAAAGGTGCATATCTAAGAATTTGGTTTTGAATTGGGAGAAATGCCATTTCATAGTTAAATCTGGATGTAATATCCACAGAGAGAATTAAGGTAGATAGAGCCAAAGTGGATTTAATTGATAATTTACCACCTCCTCAATCTATTAAAGGCGTTCGGTCTTTTCTAGGACATGTGGGCTTCTACAGAAGATATATTAAGAACTTTAGTCAGTTAGCCCGACCTCTCACTTTATTACTTGCCAAAGATCAAACTTTTGAGTTTTCTAAAGAGTGCCTAGAATCCTTCAAACAACTTAAGAAGGAGTTAACCAATTCACCCATTGTTCAACCACCTGTTTGGAATGAACCTTTTGAACTGATGTGTGATGGTTCAGATTTTGCCATAGAAGCAGTTTTAGGTCAAAGGATTAATAAGTTGCCCACTGTCATTACTATGCAAGTAGGACCTTAAATGATGCACAACTCAATTATACAACCACTGAAAAAGAATTTTTAGCGGTTGTGTTTGCATTAGAAAAGTTTTGGTCTTACTTAGTTGGTTTATATGTGGTGGTGTATACTGATAATTCTGCTCTCAGATACTTACTTCAGAAGAGGGATGCCAAAGCTCATCTCATTTGGTAGGTTTTACTTTTACAGGAGTTTGATTTAGAAATTAGGGATAAGAAAGGAGTTGAAAACCTACTTGCAGACCATTTATCCCTGCTTCCCAATTCCTTGATTGTCAATTCTCCAGTCAATGAGAACTTTTCAGATGAACAATTATTTACAATGTCTAGTGAACTATGGTTTGGTGACATTGTCAACTTCTTAGTTTCAGGTGTGACTCCGGATCACTGGTCCACCCAAGATAAGTATAGGTTTCATTCCCAAGTTAAGCACTTTTTCTGGGATGATCCTTATTTGTTTAAGATATGTTCGGATCAGACTATCTGACGATATGTTCTTGATCATGAGCAACATTTTATTCTCTCTTTTTGCCATGATCATGCATGTGGTGGACACTTTGGACCTAAGAAGATTGCCGCAAAGGTTCTCCAATGCAAATTTTATTGGCCCACTCTTTTTAGAGATGCTTTTGATTTTTATAAGGCTTGTCCCGCCTGTCAATCTTTTGACCGTATTAATAAGAGGAACATGATGCCCCTCAACCCTATTTTAGTAGTTGAGATCTTTGATGTATAGGGCATCGATTTTATGGGACCATTCCCTAATTCCTTTGGGAATTTGTATATACTTTTGGTCGTTGATTATATTTCTAAATGGATAGAGGCCATACCTTGCAAAACTAATGACCACAAAGTGGTGGTCTAGTTTCTAAAAAAGAACATTTTTTTCCGCTTTGGTGCAGCACGTGCAATAATTAGTGATAGGGGTACTCATTTTTGTAATCGACCTTTTGAGGCCCTAATGAAAAAGTATGGGATCACCCATAAGTTATCTACCCCTTATTACCCCCAAACTAGTGGCCAAGTGGAGGTGTCTAATAGGCAAATCAAATAAATCTTGGAGAAAACTGTTAATTCCAACCATAAGGATTGGTCCCTTAGGCTCATTGATGCCTTGTGGGCCCATTGAACTGCATTCAAGACTGACCTTTGCTAGTCTCCCTACCGTTTGGTGTATGAGAAAGCCTATCACTTACCCGTTGAACTGGAGCATAAGGCCTTCTGGGCCATCAAGAAGCTCAACTTTGATTTGTTTGATACGGGAATTCATCATAGGCTCTAACTATTTGAGTTGGAGGAACTTAGGAATGATGCCTATGAAAGTTCTAGGATTTACAAGGAAAAGACCAAAGCTTTCCATGATAAGCACATTCTGCACAAAATCTTTTGTAATTGGTGATAAGGTCTTATTGTACAACTCTCGATTGTATCTTTTTCCTGGTAAGCTTAGATCCCGATGGGATGGCTTGTTTATTGTCTATAATGTATATCCCCATGGGACTATGGAGATTTTAAATCTAGGAATAGGGGTAATTTTGAAGGTTAATGGTCAGCGTTTGAAACCGTTCCTCGAGTTTCCTACTACTAGTAGTAAAGAGGTCATGGATCTCCATGAACCTCTTGACATTGATGATTAATTTTTAATCAAGTATGATCCCCTTGCATTGTCTTCATTTATAATTCTTTCCATGCATTGAGGACATTGCATGATTTAAGTGTGCGGGAGGGAAACCAGTTTCTGCTTTTTCCACTTTGTTTTATTTGTTTTTCTTTTTGTTTTTTTGAGCTTGCTAAAGGATGAAGTCCTACTTTGGCTTTTGGCTAATGATCATACCATTTGGTTTCTTGATCTATGAAGATAAAATTTTTGACTAAGATACCCATTTTGAACTTATAAAAACCCTGTTGAGAAGAAAAAAATATACCTGTGTCTTGAGATGGGACTTTCTTTTGAGAAATAAGAGACCCTTGTTTTATGGTGTTGGACCAGATGTAAGTCTGTGGGTTCCTTGTACTTTTGATTTGGAGTTGGGACATTCTTTTTAATTTGGCATAAGTTGACAAATGCATAATTTTAAATGAAATGTGAAATGTGGTATAAAAAAGAATAAGAGTTGATTCCCTTGGAACTAGACAGGTTATTGCGCCTCAGGAAGCATGGTGTCTTGATCGAAATTGTTATACCCGAACCCTAAAACTTCCTATTTAATGTTCAGGTGCGATGTCGGAGGACACCAGTACCAGTGAGCATTGGGTTATATCCATCTTTTGCCGAGGAAGGAAGGGCGACCCCACTTGCACCTACTACCCATGCTTAATTAATTGGAAGGGATTCCAAACCCGAAGGAAAAGGTCAGTTGAACCTCACACACACTAGAAACACTGGAGAAGGCCCCACTCAAACAGAGGAGAAATTGCCATACAAAGTGACCAGTTCAGCCTTCATCGGCTGATGGTCACCGGTGGATGGAGCATCCACCGGCGAACACCCTCCGGTGAGAATACTGGCCAAAAATGGGTTAATTTACTGTGGGACCCTGATCTTTGCACCCGTGCACATCAAACGACCCCGAATAGTTGGTACAACCTATTGGGGAATAGATGGACATATCCGGACACCCTAAGGTGGGCCCGTTAGTGCCGAATAACGGAATAACCCGGTATTGGGTAAAAACCCATTAATTCCCCAAACAACCCTTAGTGGGACTTAAATGACTATAAATAGGGCTCTTACCATACATTTCCTCCCCTACCAAAATAAAAAGAAGGAAAGGGAGAAAGAAGAAGAAGAAGGAGAAGGAGAGGAAGGAAGGAGGAACGCTAGGGCTCCATTCTTGAGATAAGCCCATATGCTCATCTCTCCACACACACACATAAATCTCTATCTATCTCTCTCTCCTTCCCATTTCACTCTTTATTGGGAATAATAGAGACCAACCAAATTCCACCTACCCAACCATAAATACTACATAATGGGAGAGGGAAATTAGAGTAAGTGACCTACATTGGCAAGGTTATTCACTCAACCTTGGGTCTAAGGACAAATCCCTATGAAATCCCTACCCAAAACCCTAGGATTTGGGAATTTGAACAAATCCTCTATGACCTAACATCCTAACCTAATCCTAAGTTGGGGAAAATGAAATTAAACCTAGGTATGGTGTGTGAGAGTGATCTCATGAGCCATTAATGACCATTCCGTGAGATCAACCTAAGTCTTCCCCAATGTATCCTAACCTAGACTTATGTATTGAGGAAATAGGGTGTATCTTGAAACCCTATGTTGATCCACTCACTAATTTCACTAAACCTAAGCTAAGTGAAGTGTGTGAGGATACCCTACATGAAAAACCAACCCTAAAATCACAAAACCCAATTTGTAAATTATACAAAAGAAGGAGAAAGGGGAATGGAGTTGGGAAATGACACCCCACTGAAAAATACATATTTGCACCACTATACACAGGGGCCACAGGGCCAATAGTACTGATCTGGGCAAGAAAACCCCAAATTTATCTTCACCAGTGGATGGTCATCGGCCAGTCGGTGAAGGCAGGAACCATTCACTGGTGAAAATATTGCAGGATGTGCATTCCATTCGGATTCATCCACCGATGAGCATCCACCGGTGAACCAGTTTCAAGTTAATTTTTAATCCTTTTAATTGGGGCACGAGTCTTAGTGTCCCATTCCTCTATAAATAACTGAATAACCTAAAAACACTATATATCCTAGGAGTGAAATCGAGAAGTGACGGGGACACGTAACACGAAACCATTAATTATCTACCGCCATCTAGAACACGAGGTGAGGGGATTTTATGTGTTTTTATGGAATGCTTGCATCTTAATGCATATGTGAATGAATTTTATCATTTTACATATTGTTATATTATTCCTTATATATGGTGTTGATGTGGCATGAGAATGTGGATTATGATTGTGCATATGTGCGTGTGTGTGTGTGACTGGGGTGCAGGGTGGCCAACGGTTGGTGTCGGTGGCACTGCATGATTAGGTTACATGGGTGTGTGACTGGGGTGCAGGGTGGCCAATGGTTGGTGGCGGCAGCACTGCATGCTCAAGGTGTGTGTGTGTGTGTCTGTGTGTGTGACTAGGGTGCAGGGTGGCCAACGGTTGGTGCCAGCGACACTGCATGCTCAGGGTGTGTGTGTGTGTGTTTGTGTGTGTGACTAGAGTGCAGGGTGGCCAACGGTTGGTGCCGACGGCATTGCATGCTCAGGGTGAGTGTGTGTGTGTGACTGGGGTGCAGGGTGGCCAATGGTTGGTGCCGGCGGCACTGCATGCTCAAGGTGTGTGGGAGTGTGTGAGTGTTATTCAATTGTGTTGTGGCATATTAGAATGCATTGGGCTAGGATAACCACCCTGGTGCTACAACCCTTGCCAATAGGGGTTTACGTATTGGCTAATCCCCTCGTTTGACGGTCCGTGGTTGGGGATGATTTTTAGTGACTAAGGTACGAAGATGCCAGCATCGTGACAGACCCTCACACGATGTTTGATTCGGTGATGGGTATACCCTACTTGCAATGTTGGATTTGATGTAGTGGTATCATGGGAGGGTTATTAATAGGGTTTGCCGGGTAACGATGTGGTTCTGGAACCGGCACGCTCCTGACTCGCAACTAGCTAGTATCCCTGGGGACTGATAACGTACATTCATTACTGGGGATAACACCTACGTTGGAGTAGCACTTATACCCCCTTTGGACTTAAAAATTGATGCTTAGAATTGCTTGATAATAAATGGATCATGTCATTGCACTCACATAATTGCATTCATATTCATACTGTTGCATTTTCTTGGATTGTCATGATTGCTTGTGTGTGTTACCCTCACTAGGCTTCGTGGAAGCTCACCCCTGTTGTTGTCCCTTTTTAGATGTTGATTTAGGAAATCCTTTGGAAACTGTGATCAAGGTCCCGGCTCTCTACGGAGGCGACCTCTTGGATGAGGAGCTGGTTGCGCATGAGGATGGATGTGTGTGCGATGATTGTGCATTTGAAGCACTCTGGGGATGGGAGTATCATCTTCAATTTTTTATTCTTTTTATACTTAACAGATGTAGCCCTATGCGGGCATAACTATAATTATGATTAAGATGTGAAAACATTCTTTTTGTGTAAATATGGTAAATATCAATAGAAATCACCAGTTGATATATATTTTGTTTATATTATAAGTATATGATTTTAGAATTCATTTCATAATCTTATGAACTTAAAGTATTGCATCGTGGATCCTGGATGGATGGTGGACATGTGTGCGTGTCCATGTCGCCAGCCTTCAGGTGAGTGGAGGCGGGGTGTGACAACGAGTGGTATCAGAGCGCGATACTCTGCTTTAAGTCATAAACTTATGAAATGTTAGGATTACTGGTGGTTAGGTTATAAATAAAAGCTTAAAGGTAAGTACATAAATCATAGTTCACACATAGGAGACAAGTTGAAGATAAAAGCCGATAACACTGATAATTTCATTAATAACAAATTCAGCTTACAACTTTGAGAGAGGAGAATACAAGACTTAACTAGGAGCAATTTACATGGACGATAACTACCTGCTGAATAACTCTCAAGTTAATAACACTAATGGCACAAATGAAACATAATAGGATCACAATCTTAAGAACAAGATTGAAAGATAGGAGGACCTAGGAAAAACTACTGCTGGGGTGGATCACTGGGTGGTACCGAAGAAATAGGAGTAGTATCTGCTAGCCCAAAGTAAGTGTTCCACCTACGGGTCCATACCACCAGATGACTGACCCTATCATCAATGCTGTCTAGATAGATATTCAGACCCCGAAAACCTGTTTCCATAGTCTGCATCACCCGATCCCAACCTACTGCATCACTTGGTGCGGTCGAAGAAGAAGCACCACCGACATATTGAGATGAAGTATAAGGAGGAGGTGGGGTAGTTATCCTACGACCTTGATGCAATGGAGGTCCATCATCTTCACTATCCTCCCCATCTTCCTCGCTCTCCTCGGCCTCCTCATCGTTTTCCATATCCATATCCTGGTCACCTCCTATAGGGACCATTACCGGCACCCCCTCAGCATCACTACCATCATTAGGGTCAACCTTCATCTTCACTAAGGAGTGTAAATCGAAAGGATACCTCTTGGCTCCATCTGTAGGCTCGTCAGCATAGGGGACCCCAAAGTGTACAAAAATACTAGTAAGGAGATTCCCGTAAAGTAAATTTCCATCTTTTGGGTACTTGGCCTGGTATGCCATATGCCACATCAATAGGTATGGGAGGTTGATTTGGAGACCCACATACAAGCACAGGGTAACATAGGCCTAGAGAAGAGAAACTTCATTGAAATGACCTCCAGCTGGTAATATATTTAACTGAACTACCCTACAAAGCACCTTGGGCATGGTCCTGAAGCGACTGAACCTAGCCCATCCACTAGTGGTTCCAGTCAACTGCTGACACATCTCATCTAAACTATCTTCGGGCATGAAGGCTCCCCTTCTAGTCTTGGAAGCACAATATACACTCTCCCCGACGCTTGAAATCCCAGTAATAGCACCAAACTTGGCTGTGGTGAAGGAGAGGTCTACTCCCATAACTCGGCTTATGAGACAATAATCATTCTCCCTTACTTCCTCACCCCTCAGATTGCAAAAGAACATTTGGACCAAGCGAGGATAACATCTGTCCCCTGAGTCTAATAGCGGTGACCAACCCAGTGCCTGGAACCGCCTCGCTATACCAAAGGAAGGCATCTGACCATGCAATATTACCTTCCCAGAATCCACAAGTTTACTTCCAAACACCCCCCCATTTCTGCGCACTCTCCGCAGAGCTAAACCAAAATCTGTCAAAGTTAGGTTCTGGAGGAGCTGGAATCTGCCTCGCAGCATTTCGACTACGTGTGTCTCTTCTAGAACTCATGACTGCATACAAACACAACAAATATACATATCCAACTAAGTGTATACAAAAGGAAAGGCACATTTGGAAAGAATGCAAGAAATTTCACATAAATCACTAGTTAGGGTTTCACAGAGAAGAAAATTTGGGGAAAATGGAAAATCTAGCAAAAATGGGAGGAAAACCTTACCTCTTACGCGAAATGTGGCGTTGATTGTCGGTAAAAATCACCGGATGATGTTCTTCCAACCTTGGGAGAGCTCTCCAGTCGTTCTTGGCAAGAAAAGGAAGAGGTTATGGTGAAAATGGGAGTTCTCGGCTAGCCCTTTTAAAAGACAGTAAGTGTTCACCGGCTGGCCGGTGAAACAATTACCATCCACCGGTGAGCATCCACCGGTGAACACTTTAAGTGATGTTTTAGACCTTGCGGAACCATCCACCGGTGAACTCATCGGCGGATGATCATCCACCGGTGAAGGTAAAAAGGTGAGAATTTATTTTCTTTTCTTTATATGTGTGGGTCCATTTTACATATTTTCCTTCCCTCAATGGGTGGATACGGAGGATGTGGATGTCTGAACCTAGTACATATAAAGACTTGAATATGCATGCTCAGTTGTACTAAGTTGCCTATGTTACCTCTTATACAGGAAGGTTCACATGGCTCCTAGAAAATCCCAAACACAGGTGGGACGGCCGCATAAATGGCCACACCGTACTACTACATCTACTATGGGTCGGCCACCGACTTTGGAACCAAGTAGGGAAGAGGTGCCCGATACCACAGCACAGGGAGCCCCTCCTGCCCCACCTATACTTTCCGCCCAGGATGTAGTGTCAATTACGGGCAACATGTTGCAAGGATTACAACAGCAACAAAATGTGATGATACAAGGGTTGCAACAACAACAACTGGAGTTTATGACGAGTCTAAATGCACAGATCAGTGTTGTGTTTCAGACTCGAGAGGCACAGGTTGTTCCACCCCAAACACAGCCAGTACCTGACGTCCACTATCCCCCAGGCACAACAAGTCCCAGCACCAATGGCTCACCACCCAACCCACCCAGAGGGCTCCAATGTACATTATGCCCCACGACCTGATGTACCAATAACACAGGGGCAAATGACACCACAGAGCCAAGCCATACTGCCTATACCTATGGACAATGTGAAAGTGATGGAAACATTCCAAAAGTTTAGGCCTCCCTACTTTGGTGGGATTGCGCAGGACCCTTTAACACCCACCAAATGGGTAGAGGGAATGGAAAAGGCATTTAAGGTAATGACCCTCACTAAAGAACAGAAACTGATGTGTGCCGACTACCAACTACAAAATGAGGCAAATTCATAGTGGAAGTCCACTGAACCCATCCTAGTGGCCCTACAGCCTAACTTCACATGGGAACACTTTAAAGTGGCATTCTAAAACAACTACTTCTCAGACAGTGTGAGGGAGAGGAAGGAAACAGAGTTCATGGAGTTGAAACAAGGGTCCAACTCTGTATTGGAATATCAACAAGATTTTGAGAAGTTGTTCTTCTTCGCACCTGAGCATTTGAAGGGGAATCAAGCAAAGGCGAAGAGATTTGAGAAAGGGTTAAGACCTGCTATAGGGGCTGTGTTAGTGGCTCAGCACCTCCACAGTTATGCCCAGGTGGTTCAGGCTGTCAAATCCATTGAGGATAAACAAAGAGAGAACTATCATGCCATCTAAGGGAAGAGGACAGTGGCACCTAGCAGGTTTGGTAAGGGGACATATTCTAGTGCAGCCTCAGGTCAGTATAGAAGACCAAAAACAGGACAAGCACCACCACCACCTAAACCCATGGTAGCAAAGTCTCAGAAGGTCCCCTTAAGGTGTTTTGTCTGTTAGCAAATAGGTCACTTTGCAAAGAATTGCTCACAGAGGAGACCGGGTGACCCCTATGTAGGACCAACCAGATCAGTGCAGCCATTATCCGCCACCCGTCCGGCTCAGGCACCACAGGAAGCTAGACTGCAAGTGAAAGTGTTTGCACTGACTACTGAGGAAGTGGAGGCATTGCCTGGAGTGGTCACAGGTACCTTGTTGATATCGATGATCCCTGCATATGTTTTGTTTGATACTGGTGCATCACATTCATTTGTATCCCCCACTTTTGCCGCTATGATAAATATCAAGCCAAAAATGTTAACACACAAGTTAGTAGTTAGCACACCAACTGGAAGTGAGGTAGGATTAGAGGAGATTTATGAGCCGTGTCCTATTTAAGTCTGTGGATGGGACATGATTGCCCATTTGATTAAATTAAAGATGCGTGACTTCGACGCTATCTTAGGTATGGATTGGTTATCCGCCTATAGGGTATGTGTTTTATGGGCTGAGAAGAAAATTATATTCAAACTTCAAGAAGGAGGTGAGTTTGTTTACAAAGGGAGAAAAGTCAAGAAGTCCAAGAAACTAGTGATATCTGCACTTGAAGTGAGAAGATTACTAGAGCAAGGATGTGAGGCTTATTTGGCATATGTGATTGACACAACTGAGGAGAAAAAGTCGATAGAGGAAATAGAAGCAGTGAGAGAATTTTCAAACATCTTTTCTAATGACTTACCTAGACTACCCCTAGACTGAGAGACTGAATTCACTATTGATCTGATCCCTGGGGCAGCACCTATATCAAAAGCTCCATATAGGATGACACTTTCAGAATTGAAGGAGTTGAAGGAACAATTATAAGATTTATTGGAGAAAGGGTCCATCCGACCTAGTGTGTCCCCATGGGGAGCACCGGTACTCTTTGTTAGGAAGAAGGATGGGAGTATGAGAATGTGCATAGACTACAAGGAACTCAATAAGCTAACTATCAAGAATAGGTATCCGTTGCCTAGAATCGATGATCTATTTGATCAATTGCAAGGTGCAACCACGTTCTCCAAAATTGACCTTAGATCTGGTTATCATCAACTCAAGATCAAAGAGGGTGACATTAGGAAGACAGCTTTCAGGACCTGTTATGGACACTATGAGTTCCTAGTTATGCCATTTGGACTAACCAATGCCCCTGCAGTGTTCATGGAGTTGATGAATAGAGTATTCCATGATATATTAGACAAATTTTTCATCGTGTTCATTGACGACATTTTGATCTATTCGAAGAGTAGGGAGGAACATGCTACCCATTTGAGATTTGCCCTTCAGAGATTGAGAGAGAAGCATTTGTATGCAAAATTCAGTAAATGTGAGTTTTGGCTTACACAAGTGCATTTCTTAGGGCATGTTGTCTCAGAGAAGGGCATTGAAGTTGATCCTGGAAAGGTAAAGGCTGTGGTAGAATGGGAGGCACCTAAGAATGTAGGTGAAATTCGTAGTTTCCTGGGGTTAGTAGGGTACTACAGAAGGTTCATCAAAAATTTCTCATGCATTTCTGGACCTATGACTCGACTAACACGGAAGGGAGTGAAATTTGAATGGTCTAAGGAATATGAAGAAAGTTTCCAGGAATTGAAGCGAAAATTAATAACAGCTCCAGTACTCACTATTCCAGAAGACAATGCTGGAATGATAGTATATAGTGATGCATCCAAGTTGGGCTTAGGCTGTGTGTTGATGCAAAATGGCAAGGTTGTAGCATATGCATCTTGACAACTGAAGGACTATGAAAAGAATTACCCCACTCATGACTTGGAGTTAGCAACGGTCATTTTTGCTTTAAAGATCTGGCGACATTATTTATATGGGGAAAAGAGTGAGATCTACAGTGATCATAAGAGTTTGAAATACTTTTTCACCCAAAAGGAGCTGAATATGAGACAAAGAAGATGGCTATAACTGATGAAAGATTATGACTGCACCATCCATTACCATCCGGGGAAGGCCAACGTAGTGGCTGATGCATTGAGCAGGAAGTCTCAGACTCTATCCCTAGCAGCCTTGACTATGAATGAACAGTCGATTGAGGAAGCTAGAAGAATGGATTTGGAACTACTAACGAATGAGGCGACAGTGACGTTGGCCGCACTTATGATACAACCATCTTTAGTGGAGAAAATCCAAGTCTCCCAACTACTAGATGAGGATCTTCAGAAAATAGTAAGCGATATCAAAGAAGGAAGACAAAAAGGTTTAAATTTCAAGCTGACTGAAGATGGGGTCCTCAAGTTCAAAGATAGACTTTGCGTACCAAAGGATGAATAGATGAAGGAATTAATATTGAAAGAAGCTCACAGTTCACCCTACTCCATCCATCCAGGTAGTACAAAAATGTACAAGGATTTGAAGAAGTCCTATTGGTGGTGTGGCATGAAAACTGACGTAGCCACCCATGTAGCCAGATGCTTGAATTGTCAATAGATCAAAGCAGAAAGGCAAAGGCCACACGGCTTATTACAACCCCTACCCGTACCATAATGGAAATGGGAAAACATTACCATGGATTTTGTCACAGGACTGCCACGTACTCATAAAGCGAATGACACCATCTGGGTAATTGTAGACCGACTGACCAAGGTGGCCCACTTCATCCCTATGAAGATTACTTACTCCATGGAAAAGTTGGCTCAACTGTATGTTGACAATATTATCCGATTACATGGGGTACCAACAAGCATTGTCTCTGACCGCGATGCCAGATTCACCTCCAACTTCTGGAAATGTCTACAGACAACAATGGGGACACAACTGAATTTCAGCACGGCATTCCATCCACAGACAGATGGGTAGTTAGAGAGGACTATACAAACCCTAGAGGATATGTTGCGGGCTTGTGTATTGGATATGAGCTATAGCTGGGATGAGCACTTGTCACTCATAGAGTTCTCCTACAACAATAGCTACCAGGCTACTATAGGCATGGAACCTCATGAAGCCCAGTATGGTAAGAAATGTAGAATGCCTTTGTATTGGGATGAAGTTGGAGAAAGGAGGATCCTAGGCCCGGAACTGATCCAAGCCACTTGTGAGAAAGTGGATGTAATCAGGGAGAGAATTAAGGCGGCTCAATCAAGACAAAAACTATGCGGATGTCAGACGGAAGCACCTAGAGTTTGAGGTGGACGATAAAATTTTTCTAAAAGTATCCCCAATGAGAGGAGTGAAGAGGTTTGGCAAGAATGGAAAGCTAAGTCCTCGATACATGGGACCTTATGAAATATTGGGTCGAGTCGGAATAGTAGCTTACCGGGTCGCTATGCCACCCGAATTAGAAGGAGCTCATAATGTGTTTCATGTTTCCATGCTCAAGAAGTACGTTTCCGATCCAGCTCATATTTTGACACATGTACCCTTGGAACTTGACGCTGAGTGGAAGTATGTAGAACAGCCAGAAGAAATCATTGACCGGAGAGACCACATTCTCCGCAATCAGACTATTTCTTATGTACTAGTCAAGTGGAAGAATTACTCCAGACAAGAAGCGTCTTGGGAACGTGAGGAGGAAATGAAGAAGAAATATCCTTAGTTGTTTGGATCACCAGGTACGTCAAATTTCGGGGATGAAATTTCTTGTAAGGAGGAGGGAATGTTATACCCGAACCCTAAAACTTCCTATTAAATGTTCAGGTGCGACGCCGGAGGACACCAGTACCAGTGAGCACTAGGTTGCATCCGTCTTTTTCCGAGGAAGGAATGGCGACCCCCACTTGCACCTGCTACCCATGCTTAAGTAATTGGAAGGGATTCCAGACCCGAAGGGAAAGGTCAGTTGAACCTCACACACACTAGAAACCCTGGAGAAAGCCCCACTCAAACAGAGGAGAAATCGCCATACAAAGTGACCAGTTCAACCTTCACCGGCTGATGGTCACCGGTGGATGGAGCATCCACCGGTGAACACCCTCCGGTGAGAATACTGGCTTTAATGGGTTAATTTCCCGTGGGACCTAGATCTTCATACCTGTGCACATCAAACCACACCCAATAGTTGGTACAACCTATTGGGGAATAGATTAACGTATCCGGACACCCTAAGGTGGGTCTGTTAGTGCCGAATAACGGAATAACCCGGTATTGGGTAAAAACCCATTAATTCCCCAAACAACCCTTAGTGGGACTAAAGTGGCTATAAATAGGGCTCTAACCATACATTTCTTCTCCTACCAAAATAGAAAGACGGAAAGGGAGAAAGAAGAAGAAGAAGAATAAGAAGAAGAAGGAGAAGGAGAGGACAGAAGGAGGAAGGCTAGGGCTCTATTCTTGAGGTAAGCCCATATGCTCATCTCTCCACACACACACATAAATCTCTATCTATCTCTCTCTCTCTCTCCT
>NW_024868500.1:0-1340 GCF_013358625.1 Macadamia integrifolia
GTGGGATGTCCCAGAGTGTTGCTTTGTTTCTTTCCCTTTCTTTTCCCCTTTCATTTCTTCACTTTTTATTTTACAAACTTGTCCATTGTGGATCCATGTAGCCGACCCAACTTAGTTGGGATAAACCTTTGTTATTGTTGTACATTAAATTCCCATTAACGACCATCTCCCTAGAAAAAAGAATCTTTTTTTCTGAAGCACATTAACTATTGGATGAGAATCTTTTTCCTGATGCACAGTTGTTACAATCCTGACTACGGAGATGCAAGTATACGTGTTCAAGTGGTTTTATCTCTAGCTAGTTTTGTCTTGCGAAGTGAAACCGGCATCAAATGACCATCTCCAGTGAGTCGAGTGGACCAGGATCTGGTTGAGCCAGACCCATTATTTGGCTCATAATCCTCAATGTTTGAATCACAAACTTATGACAGTCCAACCCTCTTTACCTTGCTTATAAAATTATCGAAGAGTCTCTGATTGTTGGGTTTCTTCTTTCTTATTTTTAAATTATAAAAAACTAGAAAGGTGCAAGTTTCAAGACATAAAAGCCGTTGTTATAGACTTCAATCCCAGTCTCATTCTTACAGTTGGTCCATTTTAATAAGATGATTTTTTAAGTCTTGAGATCCACATGACATGATAGCAATTTCCATAACAACAGTTAAGTCAACTCCACTGGCTCAGAATCGCTCTCAGAGCTATTATTTATTTATTTATTTATTTTTACAAGAGCTATTAGTTTTTCATAAAATATTTGGTAAAAGAACCCTCTCTGATCCTACGGCCTCTCACATAGTAACAGAGAGAATGTGGGGAGGGGGAGGAAGGCCCCATTCGTGAGTCTTCATTGACCCTCTTGCTGGCTTAGGGAGCTTTTTTTTTGTTTTCTTTTCAACATATATATATATATATATATATATGGAAAGTGTTTCGTAAAAAGTGTGGAGTTCCTACACGTGTGAGGGCCAATGCGAGTGCACTAGTAGTCATCCATAGAAACGTTGTTTTTCATTTTGAGGCGAGCTAGTCATTCACCCCCATGTGTCTGATTGTACGGACCACTCTCTCCTACAAAAATATTTTTCCATACATATATATGAAAAAAAAAAAACTATGTTCAAGAGCGTGGCCTACAATAGTGTTCCCATGTGTCTATCTCCCCTCCTCTATGAGAAGACATATTACTCGTCTAAGAGAGAAAAGATGGACATAAGAAGCATTGATGCAAGCTATGCTCTCAGAGCGAGAGCCACGTCCCCACATTTTAGGTTCACTAATCTCATTAATTTGTTCCACGAATTCCAACTAAGGGATGTATGCATATAGGCCTTGAGGGAGAA
>NW_024868500.1:1360-22428 GCF_013358625.1 Macadamia integrifolia
CTGTCAAATACGTCATTTTGTATATTAGTAATATTATACTAGCAGCGGTTGGTTGAATTGCACAATAGAGAGAACCTTCTAAAATTTAACCGGAACCAATATGAAAAGAGGTTGCCATTCATCGCATTCACTATTTTAAGGACAAAGTTTTCTTCCACCTCTTAGTGAAAGAGGAGACGGTCGAGACGTGACCCTCTCTCTCTTCCCATATATACAACAACATTAATAAATCAGTCTTTTTCCAACTAATTAAATGGGATTGGCTGTATGAATCCGTCAAATAATAATATATAAGTAAGAAGAGATAAAAGGGGAAAAGATAAACCGCGGCAAAATACAATACTGTCAGACTTTCCCACCTAAACATAGTTAGAAATATAGATCTTTGCCTTCCAAACAGCTCTCCCCATATATCTCATCCCCTATTGTATGATGTCGATTGGCTATGGTGAACAGATTCGTTCACGTGGTTTTAGGAAAACTAGGTCCATATTTTAAATGCAAGAAGAAAGCAAGATGCATGAGTAATTTGTTTCTTGAGTTCTGTTTTTTCGATATAAAATAAAATAAGGTTATGTTCGTAAGTTAAGAAAAAAATATTCAAAAAAAAAAAAAAAATTGAATTTGAGATGAGAAGTAAACACAAAAATGATCATTGTGTAATTATTCTTTTTGTATTATTATGTCTTTTGTATTATTTTTTTTTTCTTTTTTGGTTACCGGACATAGCCTCGAGTAAGAAATTTTTTTTATTACTCGCTCTCCTTTTACACTTCTTTCTCTCTAAGGGGGAAAAAAAATTGAATGAAAAGCTAATCGGACCTTAAAGTAAAAATCTAAACTGATTATCTTTTATTCCAATCGGTTTCAATCTCTTAATGGTCCCGGATGTCCTTTGGTCTCTTATCAGTTATGAATATATGTAAAAATTAAAAATCAATATATTGTATTACCTTAACTTAAGTTCCTATAGATCAATGTATATCATTTGTCTTTATTTTTAATAGTTATAATCAACTACAACCCAATAGTTAAGTATATAAATAATAAATAAATAACAAATCTACTGATTTATATTTCTTTTTTTCTCAGTTCACAACCGAAACCTAATCAACTAGGAATTCAGTAAATCTGGTTTTCGGTTTTTCCGATTAGGTTCACTTGTCTTTACTATTGATATAAAAATAATAAAAATTTAAACTGTTAAGATAAATTTTCGACTAAAATATTAAGGAAGAGGTTTTGTGCATAGACACAGTCATTGGAAAGACGAAGAAGGGATGCACTGTAGACACTCCTCCACATCATATGAATGTACATGATGAACGATCATATACAAAACCTTTTGTCAAAACATAGTTAATAGACCTGAGAATGCTGTTTGAGTTGAATTGTTTTTAAGGACATCTAGTGGTAAAAACAACAAAGTTTTTTTACTTTTACTACTGATGCACCTAAGCTTTCTTTCCATTTTTTCTCTTTCAAAATTTTCTGTGCCAGAAGAGTAATTTTAAATCTTATCATGTTATGTTGTCTCTGCATTTTCAACAAAATTTGAATAAAGCATAGCGTCTTTTTGTCGATCACATGTGCACCCATGTTGTGTATTTACTACGGCACCTTTGCATTTAGTGAATTTAAGTGAAGATGAAAGCATAATATTCCTGGCTAGACACACATACTCACATATCACCTTTGCATTTAAGTGAGGATAAGCATAATATTTCTAGCTAGACACACATACCCACTTCATCTAGGCCATAGATCTTCTCTAGTAATCATTTGAAAGTACTGGTGAAAGTTGAAACAAATCAGTGGGGGTAGTGGGGGTTTGGGACCCACAGTTACCCTCCCTCTTTTTGTATCACTAGTACTTTCAAGGGATAGGAGAGGAACTGCACCCCTTCATTTATGTGTGAGAGAAGCGCTTGCTACATTTATTGCTAGTTACCTTATTCTCTCTCTTTTTTTTTTTTTTTTGGTTTGAGGGGTGGGGGTTTAATTGATTTTTGGATAATTTATAGTGCCACCCCTTGGAGAATGCCAATATTATAGGAACATCCTTTATCTTTCACCAAATTATACTCAGACCCCCAACTGTTACAAAATATATCTTATATGCTGATGTCAACTACTGTATATTTTTTAAAATACCAAAATGCCTTTGTAAATTGTAAAGTACCTAATATACTCATTTGATAAGTCCCTATCCCCAAATCCATACCTAACATACCTTCACGTTCAGAGCAACGGCAATAACTCTCTGTGAAGACGGCAAATGGAAACCCTAATCCGATGCAGTCATGGTGGGAAGCTATTTCCACAGCTCGTTCAACCATCCTTGCCCTATCTTCGAACCTCCCTTTCTTACACGTCTCTCTCCTCTCTCGCCGACTCAGACCACCTTGCTCGATCTCTCCTCAAGTCCCATGAAGCTCACATGGCCGTCTCATCTTCTCTCTCCGACTCCTCATCCGGGTCTGGCGATGACCCTCTCTGTCAATGGCTTTACGAGACTGATCTCTCTTCCCTTGTTTAATAGTTGGAGTTTTGAGAACAAAACAGAACCCCAAAAAAAAAAATTTCATTTCCAAAACCTTTCCTTCTCTATTTTTTTACTGCTTTTGAAGAGCATCTCCCTCCCTTAAACCCAACAACTGCTTTGATTCCTTTTGTCTCTACTTTATTATTCTATTCTATATTTTATATGGGAGAAATATATTGAATTGAGGATGTGCCGAAGAAGCTACTCAGTCTCGAATGGTTAAAGCATTGTAAGTGTTAAATTTCTACATTGATTTGGGCTTTAGTTCAGAGTTTGAACCACTTCTAAGTTTTTGGTTTTGATTAAATAATTGTTCAGAAGTAGAATCAGTAACCTTTGTTAGCTACAGTTTCAGGTTCATGAGGAGATGGAGAAAATCTCTGTTTGATGTTCAAGTATTTAGGGTTTTAGCTTGTGTGTTGGAAATTATGATTCTTTTCCTGTACCCGGGTTGTATTATCAGTTTAAGGAGTTTCGATTACAGATCTTCTGTCGTGTTTTATGAGATTAATCATGTACTGGTGACGCTTTCAGAATCTTGCAATGCTTTGTTATCTCAACTTTTCTGTACTACTCTTTCCCTAAACTCCCTTGCTTGGGTGGAACAATCTGTTTTTAGACTTAAAAGAGTTCCCTAAATTTGTCTGGAATGTCTTAAACAGAGTTAAGAAAACTTCAACAACGCATATGTCACTTCTTGATCCTGCAAGAGCAAACTTGATGGCTATGCTGAAGGCGAGTGCTATGCGAATGAGAATTTTGTGAGGGTTAGGGTTGCAGATGAGGACGAAGAGGAGGGAAATGATCTGATTTGGGACGGTAGGGGTCTGAGGGTATAACAGTCATTTTAAATCCTTACTTAACAGCGACAGAAGGTAGGGGGTCTGAGTCTAATTTGGTGAAAGAGAGGGAGTGTTCCTATAATACGGACATTCTTCAAGGGGTGGCGCTGTAAATTACCCTTGATTTTTTCACTTATCTGCCTATTTATTTGTTTATGTAAAAAAAAAAAAAGTAATTTTGGGATATGTGTGTAGGTGTCTTTTTCATAGCTCCCACACCTCAAACACCCCCCCACCCACCCCCATCCCAAAAAAAAAAAAAGTGTGTTGGTTAAAAGAATGGTTTAGGTAGACAATCAAGTAGACTACAATTAATATTGATTATCAGATCTTTTAAGAGAGAGCGGATCAGGTTCACATACAAGAACATTCTCGTACATCCTTGGTTTGTGGATTTGAAATTCAGTTTCTCTCTCTTCATTTAATATATTCTAAATCCACGGACTAGGGGATATGTTCTCTCCTTAGGAATATGTTTTCTAGCACACAAAAAGTGAGTTGTTATATATCCTTGGAATGTCAAGTGGCGCTACTAATCAAGAAGTAAGTTGTCATAAATTAGGTCTTTTGAATTTTAGTTCATACAAGGAATTATAAGACCATGGTAGAACAAATCAACAAAAAAAAAAAAAAAAAAAAAAAAAACTGTGTTTTAGCTAAAAGAATGGTTTATGTAGACAATTAAGTAGACTACAATTAATATTGATCTTCGGACCTGATGACTCCTTAAGAGTATATTTTCTGATACACAAAAAGTGAGTTGTTATATATCCTTGGAAGATCAAGTGGAGCTACTGATCAAGAAGTGAGTTGTCATAAATTAGGTCTTTGAGTTTTAGATCATACAAGGAATTATAAGACCATGGGAGAGTTTTGTTTTTTTTTTTTTCCTGTAATTTTACGGAGTCAATTGCATAAATGGGCCGTTCTATTGAGACAATACATTGTGCAAAATTTGAGGGCTGGCCTGAAATGGTAAAGTTATACTATTACAACCTGATGATCGCAAGTTTGAACAAAAAAACAGTCGCTCCACAAAAATTCTTTGTGATTGAGAAATTAGTCAAAGTTCATCAACATCAAATTGATATTTAATCAATTATGAACTGTTTAAATAGTGCACAGGTAAAAGGAACAAACGTTCAAAGTGGAGAAAGAGAGTTATAAGAAAGATGGGTGAAGGGAATCTCTTCACCCATTTCTTTAAAAAAACTATTTTGCACATAGAGATACCAAACTATTTCTTACAAAAAATCATTTTTGTCAAATAGTTACCAAACCATTTTTATGTTTTGATAAAAAAATTATTTTCATTAATGATTTTTGTTAAATAGATAAAAATAAAAAATAAAAATGATACCAAGGAGGGCCTAAGTGGACCATATGAGAGAGATAAAAGATATGATTAATGTGTTAAGAACCTATAAACAATTATGCAAATTTACATCAATGAGAAAATGCGGCATCTATGTTCGAAATTCTATTTGTCTACAATTTTTTTTTTTATTTGGAATGGAGGAGAAACAAGAGGGCCAGGGTTTTACACAATAATGTACAATTTGAATTTTATTTAGTGATATATAACATAGTACAACTAGTCATCAAGAGATGTACATGGTAGAGTTTAAAAAATATAGTGAAAATGATCATGAAGATGATTCTTAGGAATCCCGGAACTTTGCAAGAATTGAGCAAATTCTCCTAGAGCTCGGAGTGGAAATCAGGAAATGAGTGGTGACGAGGTGCATTTGGGAGGTGGAGAGGAGAAAGAAGACGGTGGTGTGAGGGACGGCGTGGATAGGGGCCTAGAGGTGAGGAGTGTTGCGGAGAAGGTTGAAGTAACCACTGGTGGGGAGCAGATCGTTGAGGAGTCAGTTCCACCCAAGAAAACATATACAAAGCGATGGGAGGAGGTTCCTGTTCAAACATTGCTGCTCTACTTGGACCAATTCAGGTTGGAAGCATTACACGGATCATCATTCCACAACAGGATTATGAAGCCAATAGGAACACTTTTCGTTTTGCGTTGATTGGTTTGAGTGAATTTTAGAATCGTTTCTTTGGACGCTCTTTGTCAAGAAGTGAGGGATCATTGGAATTTGAAAGAGGGGGTTTGTTGTTGCCGAAAATCCGTATGAGCTGATCCTGCACAAGCACAAAAGGCAGAGACAAGGAGTATCTCCGGGATTAGTCCTCCGATGCCCAAGTTAGAGACCGGCAGAACAGTTTTTCACAGGAGTAATGGTGTGGGTCTATTCACTTACCTGTCCCCTCTTTTTGGGCTCTCTCTTATAGTGCTGAGGGTTTCTTTTTGGGAGTCCCCCTCGGGTTCACCTCTTTCCCTTTTTGAGTCCTACTCGGATACGTCCTATCCCATTCGTGGGGAATATTCCCCCTTCAGGTATCTTCTCTTCACGGGGTTTACGTGGTTAGAATCCTCGCAGCCTCTTCCAAGTGGGCGGCACGTGTCCTTTCTGTGGATACCACGTGTTCTTACCTTGCTGGGTAATTAATTTGAAAGAGGGGGTTATTATGCATCCTTTGGGGAAGGGATTTGTTATCTTCCAGTTTCAATTAGAGGGGGACATGGCAGTCGTTTGGAGAATACTTTCAATTTGCTTCGAAAGACAATTGATCAGATTCCAACGGTGTAAGCCGGATTTCAATATCCATGAGAAGCAGGTGAAGACTAAGTTGGTTTGGGTTAGATTTTTGAATTTTCCATTGGAATACTGGCAGGAGAATGTGTTACTTCCAATGGCAAAAGTTGTTGGTAGACCGGTGGCCCTGAATCGTTATACTTATCAAGGGATCCTTAGTCACTTTGCAAGAGTTCTCTTGGAGATCGATGATTCTGAATCCCCTACCCGAGTCAAGGAAATTCAGGTGGGACGAAAGGAACCAGGTTCCTCTAAAGAGTTTCGCTTAAGGAAAAGTATTGTTTATGAAGATGGCATGACAAAATGCAACTATTGTAAGAAGTTGGGAATTGGGATACCAAATTGCAGTGTGTCAGATAAAGAACATGCATGAAACTGGTAAGGTAGAGAAAGAGAGGTTGATACCTATTCAAGGTGCGAACTAAATGGAGGATGAAGGAGTTAACTCGTCTGGGTTGGAGACGAGTGCTATTAACTCGAAAGAGTTGGTTAGAGAATCTTCAAGGGGAGATAGGTTTCCCTTTTGGATGGGGGTCTTAACATTTTAGACACTACTTTGCAGCAAAGAGGAATTTGTGATAAGGAGGACTCTTTAGGAAGGAGTTTAAATAAAGATATTGTTCCTTTTCAGGATGAAGTGAATCTTAGGGCAGATATATCCAGATTGGATAATTCAGCTGCTCCGCATGGTTAGTATACAAAATATAAAGTAAGCATGCTGATTATATAAATCGATGAAGATAGCCCTAGCATTCATTCTCAGAGAATATGGCATATGTAAAATTGAACAAGGGTTGGGGGCCATTGTATACAAAAAAAAAAAAAAAAAGCTACTTATGCATGCAATATATTGAACAATTGAATGAAAATAAGACGTAATATGCAAATGCATTAAAAAATAAGCGAATACAACAAAAAATTTGTCTGTAGAGAATTGAAATAAAATTCAAAAAACTCCGATAAAATCATGTTATATATAAGACATCGAGATATACAATTTTGAAAGAGAATGGTTTGCCAAAAAGTCGGGAAAAAGCCTTTAGTAGGCCTAAAATAAGAGATTCCATTAAAAGGAAATCTCAAGTTTTGCTCTGGCCAGCGAGGGAGATAATCCCAAAGTAATAGTAACTAAAATTGAAAAATGAAAAACATTATACGGTAGCTAGATCATGACTAATCTGCAATATTGAAGAAGGAAGTTTTTCCAAAATCTATACAAAAGATAATTTAACTGGTAACACTTCATATTGTCCTACTGGGGATAGTAGTGAGTTGTGTTCAATAGAAGTATGATAACTTTCGTCAAGGGTGCTTCATGGTTGGAAGAGCATGTGCTTAATTATGGTTAGTGCAAGCTTCAATTGATGTGAAGTTCAACTGCAGTTCCTTACTATTCCAGTGCTCAAATCTTCGCGACTATGGCTGAGGGTGTAGAAAACATGTTTGTATGGCTATGTGGAATTATGTAGGATTCTCAAGGATCCCCAAAACGTGGGAGGGATCATATATTTATAGTTTGGAGGCTCCTTGGTCACCAAGGAAGGTATAGAAATGCATCAATAGAAGGGTAAAATCTCCTTCCATATTTGGAGAGAGATTTGGTCTATTTATGGGAATTATATATTCCCAAGAGGTGTGAGCAATCAACACATTTGTCACATGTTTTTTCTAGAGCCTTCTATGTGTCCTAGGGCTTTAGATTGAGGATATCCCTTGACTTTTGATTGAGGACGTCCCTTGATGTTCTCTGACCGTGCTCTACTGGTGGTTTGCTCAGAGATCCATAGGCCCTCGGATGTCCTATTTCATTTCCAATGATTTTGGTTAGATCATAGGAATTGAATAATGTGGTGCAAACCTCTTAGTCAGGGGAGGTGAGGGGCTGCCCCATTTTCTCTCTGTCTCAAAAGCTTAAACGCCTTAAGAATTCCCTGAGGTCTTGGGTGAGAACAACCTTTCCAATTTTGATGTAGAATTAGAGGCCACCAAATTCGAGCTTGATGGGGTTCAGGAGTCTATTGAGTAGCAAGGGTTGAATGATATTTTTTTTGGGAAAGAGGTGGATACTAAGACTCGATATCTTAAGGTGGTTGAAAATCATGGAAAACTTTGGGCTGAGTAGGCGAGAATGAAATGAGAAAAAATGAGGATAGCAATTCCAAATTGTTCCATCTATCGATCCAAATTCGGCATTCAAAAAAACACATTTGATCTCTTGTCAGGGAAGATGGGTCATCCATATCTAGTCAGTTGAACTTGGATGCATATGTATTTGATTTCTTTAAAAGCTTTCACAAATCCACAACCTCGATCATCATTAGGAGATTCTAGCTGTTTCCCAAACGAGATAAGTGTGTTAAATAATATGTTGTTAGAGGCGATCCCTTCCACGAAAGAGATTAAGAGTGGTTTGGGAAATGGATCCAGACAATGCCCTTGATCCCGACTGGTTCCCTAGTGCCTTTTTTAGAAAGTGTTAGGACATAGTGGGGGGATGGCTTCTACAGTGCAGTGGTGAAATTCTTCAGGAATGGAAGACTTCCCAAGGGGATCTACCATAGTTTTCTAAGTCTGATTCCCAAGATGGAGGGGGCACAATCTTTGGCAAAATTCCTTCCCATCTGCATGGAGATTTTTCCCAGCAAAGCAATAGCTAAGGTGATGGCTTCACGTCTATGGCTTCTCGCCTGTCCAAATTTCTATCCAGATCAATTCCTGATGAACAAGGCACTTTCTGGAAGGGAAAAAATTATCTCTGCAACATAGGTATGGTGTTGGAGCTGGCAAACCTAATGCATATCGCGATGTGTGGTAGGGACATGGGATTGAAACTAGATATTCAAAAAGCCTATGATACTTCATCTTGGAAATTCTTAATCCCGGTGTTGAAGATATTTGGCTTCTCGAAAAATGGATTGGATGGATACATGAGCTCCTGGTGTCTTCTAGAATATTAGTGTTGCTCTCTATGGATCCAAAAAAGGCAGGGGCTGGTGGCATCCTCCGGAATGATAAGGCTAAGGTTCTAGACTCTTTCAGATAGTTCTTGGGTGTGCATACAAATTTTGAAGCTGAGGTTTTAGTAGTTATTTATGGTCTGAAAATGGCAAGAGAAATGGGTGTCACTCACTTATGGATAGAGAGCAACTTGATCACGGTGGTTCTTCTTATCTCTATCTGGAAAGCTCCTTGTGTGCGTCACAGAGCTGGATGAGTTTAGCCCCTTACCTTCAGTCTTTGATTTGGAAGATTACCCACTGCCTTCAAGAAGCTAATCCGGTTGCTGACTTCCTTGCAAAGTCGGCGGCAAAATTTGAAGTATCCTCTCCTATTGTATCTTGGCCATCGCTAGTTGCTATGGAGTTGGATTTGGATAGGCAGAATCAGCCTAGATACCGATTTAAATAATTTTACTCTCTATTGGTTTGGTTTGGTGTCAGTTATGAGTTCTTTTTTGCTGATGGCAATGCCGAAGGTGGAGTAGTTTTCATCTAATTCCAAGCATTTGTTCTAGTATTTGTACATGGAAAAAAAAAGAATGGTGGACCAGTTGGTTTTTTTGGTGTGGAATGAAGTCTTTGTCAGGGTGACCCTTTCTCCCCAATTTTATTTATTCTTGCAGAGTAAGTGCTTTGCATAGGGCTGAATCAATTATTGAATGAGGAAAATATCAAGGCTCTTTCTGGTCCGAGAGGAGTTTCGATGCCTAGTCATTTGCTTTTTGCAGATGACATCTTTCTCTTCATGAATGTGTCAGCCAGGTATGTCGAAAGATTGAATTCTTTTTTATTGAAATACCAAGAATTTTCTGACCAAAAGATTAGCTTAGAGAAGAGTAAGCTCTTCATTGGTTGTGTGATTCCTCATTGAAAGCAGTATATTTCTGAGACTTTGGGTATTCCTGTATGTTCCCTTCTACCTCGATACTTAGGAGTGGAGATTTTTTTAAGGGTGCAAGTTCGCAAGGACAGGATGCTCCCGCTCATAGACAAGATCAGGGCGTGGAATCTAGGAATGGAGGGGTAAATTATTATCTATAGCAGGATGAGTGGAACTGGTGAAATCAGTCGTCTCAGGAATGCCATTACATAATTTTTAAATTATTAGTGGCCAAAGGCTATTGTGGAGGAAGGAGGGTTAGTCATGTGGTTTGTCTTGCAGCAGTGGCCTAGTCCTCAAAGCATTTTTTTTTTTTGTCATTGAGTGGAAATTACTCATTGCTACCGAGAAATTAATCCAATTGCTAACCATCTAGCAAGCCAGCAATGAAGTTTGAGATTTCCACGCCCCCGATCGAGTGGATGTCTCCTTTACTTGGGTATGTTCGAGAGGACGGGTTTAGAAGACCAAGGTATCAAATGTAGGCTCTGAGGTGGTCTGATTTTCCATAATCAGGGGTCTCCTAGGAGTTGTTTTTTCGGTTTAGCTTCTTCCTCTGGCTCCATCCCTGCTGATGGCAATGCCAAAGGTAGGGCATGGACTAGAGTGTGAATTGTCTTTTTTTTCCCCTAGTATTTTCCAAGTTGTTGTATATTTATTTTCTTATTCTCATTATTTAATACAAATGATCCATTGTAAAAATTAAAAAAAAAAAAAAAATCACAAAGACCTTAAAATTGGAAAATAATCAAAGTTCTACTTAAAGAATGTTGGAAATACGATGTCTTGTATTCTGTCACATTGATTTAGGGTTATGTGGGTATTTTGGTAAAATGTACCTATATAATGTTGATATGAATTGTAACAGTAAATTCATCCTCTATAATCTGATAGAGACATGAGGAGGAATGATTGTAACCCTATTCTCCAGTAATAGTAAAACAAATCTCATCATCTAGTGAACATATGCAGTCTTGTCAAAAACGTAAATCCTCACATTATCTGATTATTTGTTTCTACATAGCTGTTGTTTTTGAATTGGCCCTAACAACTAGTCCAATCTCTTAAAAAAGGATTATGCTTGACAAAACCAACAAGTTATCCAATTCAAGTTCAAGATTGTTCAATCAACAAGCTACTCTGGTTAAACCATCTTCAACGACAATAGTAGTTGAGAACAATTTAGGGCATTGTTGGAGTTGAACGTACATGCATGTGTTAAGGGGCAGAAGCAAGAAAAATAAATACCTTTTGAAGTACTGTACTTAATTTATTTTTTTCACAGTCCACAGTCCACTTCACTTCACCCCTTCAAATGACTTATGATGAGATAGCGTTCCGCCCTTTCTGCCTTCCTTTCCCTTTCTCTATCTCAGTTTAGAGCCACTCCCATGAATCTAGAGAGAGAGACTAAAGACCTTTTCTTTTAATTTTTTTAAAACTCAGGTGTCCCAATCATGGGGTCATCACAGAGAGAGAGAGAGAGAGAGACATCCCATGTTTCCTAGTGTCAGGGTCGTGGAAAGACTAGTGGACATGAAGATGACTCGTCTTTCATGAAACATGAAAATGTGTTTGGCTTCTGCTATGATTCTGTTGTGATATTGTTCCAAAGACATGCACACACAGTAAGCAATTTGAGTGTCAGAATTTTTCTCTTCAGTCATTATGAGTACTTTTAATTATGTTCATCAGGACCCATTGAATTGCAGGTGAAATCTGATGATGATCAACAGTTCCATACTGGATTTATTGACCCAATCCAGATTTTGAAATGGATCGACCCAGTCCAACCATTGATGCAGAGTATTGAGTAGATCAGATCCACTCAACTTGATGACTATTAATAATCCATCTTAAGAAAATGTCAATAAGAAGCATCAAATTCATTTGGCTCTCTCTATTTCTCATAGACATGTTGATTAATTAATGGGAGAGGATTTTCTAGAAGGAAGCATGGCCACTACATCAACACAAGGTCACTGGGAATATTTATAGAATCATCAATATATAGGGTGAGATTTCCACCTTTCATGATGGGCAAGGCGGTCATTTCACCTCTATTACATCTAGGCATAGTGGCCACACTGCCTTTTCGGCTTCTTTCCCCCCTTAAATATGAGGGATTAAGAGATCGCGAAATGATTACCCCACCTCTCATGAAAGGTGAAAACCCACCCCTACTAATGCTTCCACTTGCAATGCTATTGGGCCCATGTTGGCATAGGGATCAAGATGCTTTTCAAGGGACCCTCTTCCTTAGTTATGGTAAAAAAAAAAAAAAAAAAAAAAAAGCCTCAGATTTAGTGTTGCTTACTTGGCCTTGTGCGTTAGAACATCTTCAGCACACAGGGCTGGACGCCTATGTTTAGACGTAGGCAACACTAGACCAATAGGATTCTTTCTCCCTTAATTATAATAGTATAAGGAAAAATAATGTTAGTTGATCATGTGAACCTTACACCTAAACAAAAAGATGCTGCAAAATTAACATCATATCCTTATAAAATCACATAAGTCTATTATCATTGATGCCCTTGTATATGTTCTAATTGGCACCATATTTGTGCAGGGCCACACGATTAGGTATAAGTCTAAGTACAAGTGGTATGGTTTTGTTCAAATTCTGAAACAAATCTTGTTATCTAATATTTGATAGAAAGAATGTTATTTACTGATGCAAATATACCTCTAGACACAATAATAAGTAGGAAAAGACTATACAACCTATGCGCCAACAGGGTGGGGTTCACTTGCTCCCTACATTTACATGACAAGAACAGCTACTTTCCTATATGTCCTTGGTTACGTATAGCCAAATACGATAACTTTTAATATGAGATGATATATGGCTATGGGACAGTATGACGTCCCACGAGAGTTAGAGAGAGAAAATAAAAGGAGCAATGAATGTGAGGAAAAGCAATAAAAAAGATTGCAGGGAGATGGGGTGGACAAAAGGGATTTGAATAATTGATTGATGACATGGCACGCACGAGAGTAGGGGAGTTGGGGGTATTGCATGTCGGAATTGCACCGACACCACGTAGCTTTACCATAAATCCTCTCTTTAACTCTCTCTCTCTCTCTCTTTGCATGGGAAGTTGTAGTCTCATGTAGACCAGAGAGAGAGAGAGAGAGAGAGGGAGAGAGATGGTCAAGGGAAAGTAGTATAGAACTGTAATGGCCTCTCTCCCTCCCTACTCACACCACCTTATTTTTCTCTCTGTGTTCTTAATCAAGGTAGGAGAGCCTCCTGTCATACAATTTCACTAAATTCCATCCACAAACAAGGCACCACACCTCCACCTTCCCCCTGAATTGCATACGTGTTCATTCAGTATCCTCTCAAGAAAATCAAGTACACATCAACAGACCCTTTTCTTGTGGTTTTTGGTTTACTTTCGTTGTTGTTGTTAATTTCAAGTGAAGGTTTCTGGTCGAACACTTCCAGTAAAAATTAATTTTTCACATCCTGCAATTACTGTCATAGTGACAGGTTTTTTTTGGTAGAGTTGTGATAATTCAATTCAAATAGGGTTAAAAGCCTATTTAATGGTTGACCATAAGGTCTTGTCTGCATGTCAAATTTTAACTCAAGTCAAAGTATTGCAAATGGGTAAAAACCGTAAAATAAAGTATGAGAATTCTATCCAAAAAATAATAATAAAATATGAAAGAAATAACGTTGTCTTGTCAAGTTCTGCTAGACGAAGGATCTATCGTGTAAAATAACCATTTCTCCCATGTAAAATAAAAATTGGAAGAAAGAATGCTACCCGTTGATAAGTACACACCTAGATATTGCGGTGTAAAAGGACCATATTACCCCCACTCTGAAGATGCTCACGCTAGCCTTCTATTGGTTGTGCACTCTGGCATGTACCTGGGCTAGTGGGGTAGAGTTTCCTTGCCCTAAAAAATTACATCCATATTGATGTTCTTTTGCATATTCTCATTACTCCCCACCCCAAGTTGCATTGGTGCAAAGGCCACACGACCAGGAAACAATTCTTGCCCATAAAATACTAAAAAAAAATGGAGGTCTACCATGAGACTCCCTTAGGTGCACAAATGGTATGCCCACAAATGAGAGCATGCTATAATATAGTAACCTAATCATATTGTTGTAGTGAATGGGTTATTAAGGTTTTGAGAATTCTTTGTAAAATATAATAAAATATAAGAAAAAGAATATTGTCTCGTTGAGTGGCTCTTATGTTAGACGTAAGATCGAGTGTGTAAAATTACTATCTATCTCTTGTAAAATAAAAAAAAAATAAAAAATGGAAAAAAGAATGCTACTGACAAATACATACCTAAACACTGGGGCATAGAAAGAACATGTTATCCCCACACTGAAGATGCTCACTCTAGCCCTCCCATCAATTGTGTACTCTTGCGTGTACTTGCACTAGCGGGAAGATTTTCCTTGCCCTAAAAAATTACATTCATATTGATACCATTTTGTGTGTTCTTAGTACTCCTCCCCCCAATTGTGCTGATGCAAAGGCCACACGACCAGGAAAAAATTCTTGCTCATAAAACAAAAAAGGAGGTCAAGCATGAGAGTCCCTTGGGTGCAAAAATGGTATGCCCACAAATGAGAACATGCTAGAATATACTAACCCAATCATCTTGTTGTAGTGAGTGAATGGGGTTATCAAGGTTTTGAGAATTCTTTGTAAAAAAGAGAGCATGTAATCCTTTCTTTGTTGTTAGTGGAAATGGCTCTCATCTCTCTTGGATGTAGGTATATTGCCAAATTACATAAATCATTGCATTATGGTTGTGTGTTTGTTTATTCTTTCCTTTGTTTCTTTTGTCTACTTCATTGTATTTTATACATCATGAATAGGGCTTGTTTCTACAAATTGGTATAAAAATTTCAAGGTTATTGTCTTGCTAATGCTTGTTATCCGATGTTAGGAAGATGCTCAAGCTTTAATTACAACATTGAGAGCTTCCATAGAAAGAACAATTTGACTCTATGGAGGCAAAGGATGAAGTATCTTCTCATACAAAAGGGTTTGTCAAGGCTTTGTACGGAAAATCAATAAAACCATAAAAAACATGAGCACTGATTAGTGGGAGGAGATGGAGGAAAGGTGCTAAACATTATTCGTCTGAAGATGCACTACTAATACGTGGTCTTGAATTTGGTCATGAAGTTTAGGGAAAATTTGAAGGTATTAAATGAAAAAATCCCTAATAGATAAATTTCTTCAATAGGAAATCTTGAAATGGAAAAGGGACAGATTTGTTAAAACATCAACACGTTCAACCAAATCATTAGTCAATTAGCAAGTCTTGAGGTAAGAATCATGGATGAAGACAAAGCACTATTTTTTTTTTTTTTTATTAAAATCAATTTTAAGATCATATGCTTTATCTAGACTTCGGTTCAGATTCCATAATTAGTACATGGGTTTTTCCTGCTGATGGCAATGTCGAAGGTGGGGAATTTCCAGTTCCACTCTTGTATTTTTTTTTTTTTTTCTTTTTTTCTGATTTCTTTAGTGAAAAAATTTAAACTCTTTGTACCGGAAGGATACTCTTGAGATGGACGAAGTTATTTTTTCGCTTATGTCCAACAACACAAGGAATGAGACAAATTTATTAAATTTCAAGGAGAGAATCACTTCAAAAACTATAAGGACAATGGGGAAGGGGGTAGATCAAATCAAAATGGATTTTAAAGAAAATGCAGTCGAAATCAAAAGGGGAATGGTAAGTTCACTCGCTATTCTTGTAAGAAAGAAGACCATATGAAGAAAGAATGTTTGAGTAGTTGAGAACAAAGATGATGGAGATGTTCTCTCTATATTTTCAGGCAAGAATTAACACTTTGATTCTTGGATTTTAATTTTTGATGTTCTTACCATATGTACCCCGCAAAAAAATTTGATTTGATACTTAAAAGTCATATATTGATATGCCTGATTTAAGAGGGAATGATGAGGTATGTAAGACCATTGGAAATTGGACTCTCAAATGTGGATATTTGATGGGATAGTGAGAACCTTATCAGATATGTTCCAAAATTAAAGAGGAACTAAGTATCTTTTTGGGGGCTCGTCATTTGAATGATTGTAAGTATACATCAGCAGTTGGAGTTTTCAAAGTTAGTAAGCTATGTTTGTTATGAAAGGTCTAAGTGAATGGAAAACTAACATTGATGTAGAATACAGAGACAAGAGGAGTATGTGTAATTGACCCTAGTTTGTGACATATGCGGTTACGACTATGGTGAATGAAGAATGATGGAGGTTCACGAAAGAATTATTTTGATGGGAGTACGAACTTACAAACTAAACTTCTACAAGTACTGTGTTTACGATAAACACTTCAAGTTTGGATTCATAACTAATCATACTTGAATGTGTGTGTGTGTCTATATATATAGTCACTGAGGTATGGGTGGTTTCACCAATCAAATCAAAGTGGATGAAAATAATTCCACACCTTCATCAAGGAATAAAGAAGGAGATCTAAGAAAAAAGAGATAAAATAGATAGTATGACCTTACAGACGAAGCCATGGCATCTGGCATTAGGTAAAGAATGCCTATCTTATCTCGTTTGAGATAATTTGGGGATTTTGAAATATATCTTCATTCCTTTACTTTTGCTAATAAATAAGGCTAAGGAAGCACCGTTACACCACACTCCAGTTTTCCCACGTCTTTACACACAATAGACAACCCCCCACCACTCCATGACACAATAACTTATCAATAAGTAACTAAACAAATAATTTTCCCATGCTAAATAATATATTAATCTACACTAAAACTTTTAGCCATCCATAGCTTGCACGTAACAATTTGACTATCATTGGTACTTTATACTCTCTAGATTCGGCTGTGGACTTCCTCTGAAGTGCTAATAAAAGCCCGTAGGGCTTGAAGGTTTACATTGGGCTAATTACCAAAAAAGAAAAAATAATAATAATCATAATAATAAAATTTAAAAAATCATCTTTTTATTCCCCTATAAACAGTTGTGAGGAGGATTACGACTGTTATATAAGAATTATCTATAAACATAAAAAGGATTGAAACCCTTTCTCTGTCGTTAATGTAAAGAATTTCACATCTCTCTCTCTCTCTCTATGTAGAAATAGGCATCTTATTCAACTATATAAATCCTCGCATTATTGTGATTGTATGATTGTTTCACCTTTTTATTCATTATATTTTCTACATCGTAAATAAGATTTCGTTTCTATAATCGTCACCTTCTAATTTAACTTCATCAGTTCAAAACACAATCTACCTCAACTGATGAAAGCTATACACCAAGTCCATTTCCGAAATAGGGCTGAGTTAGTGAGTCAGGTGATAATGTTCAGCCAGGCCAGGAGAATAAATTTTCATCCTTTCACATTTTATACCCATCTTATTAGGTCTAGTCTCGACAATACAGTGATATGTACTGCACTAACTTATGGTCAGTTGCATTTTAATGGAGGAAGCATGTGTTGTTGACAGCTCCAATATTTGATATATTTTTATCTATTGTTGATTGACAAGATCCGTGACAATGAAATCCCATCAATCGATAAGCAATTCCAGTATCAAAAGACAGAAAAAAAAAAAAAAAAAAAAAAAAAAAAACTGATGAAAATTGGTACACATAATGTTCAGCACTTGGAAAAGACAGCCCTTGTCAAAGACATCCCTTCCCCGGTTCAGAAACCATTATTTCCCCTACGACCTTTTTTCTTGAAAGATGGAATTTATAATGTGTATTTGCCTCTTTAGAATAACATATAATTTTTTTCCCAATAAAGGAAAATAGTGTCATTTCACGTATGAACACGAAAAATGTGAATTACAAAAACAACTTTTGATAATGCATGACACAATGACCCTAATCACTTTCAACTTATTTGAAAATCCTCCTAATACATTTTTTAATTTTAATATATATATGGAGCAAAAATTTCTACTTGATCATGTGGCCCTGCACTAAGGATGTGAATTTGAAATCGAAACCGTTTATCAAAATTGAACAAAGCTATTTACATTGAAACTGTGAAACTGTAAAACCGTTTAGTAAATGGTGTGGTTATGGTTTCAAGTTTCAGGTCGATTAGCTAAATGGGTTGAAACCGAATCGAACCATTTAACTCATGGTTTCAAACCGAATTGAAACCATGAAAATCGAACCGTTTAAACCGTCAAAACTGATCTGATTAACCCGTTTAAAGATTAAATAAGGTGGTTGCAAAATATCATTAATATCTCATTTGATTCAAAGATTGAGTGCTGCATGCCTGCAAGTAATTCTAAAGGTAGCTTTCTCATTGTTTGGAATGCCGATTAAATTAATCCAACGCACTAAGTATAATGTATATTGATAAAAATGCAATTTTTACTTATATCATGGCATATTAAATATATATTTTCTAATATTATAACACATTATTTGGGAGGGGGAGAAGAAGAAAATCCTTGTTGTAAACATTACTTACTGACTTGTTAGATGCGCTTGAGACTTGTTTCTATCAAAATATTTTCTTTTGCTCAATTGTTTGGTTGTTTTAAGAAAACATAATGGTTTGCATTTCACATTCTCAAGATTGAATTGTTTATCCCCAAAAGCAAATTTTAGTAAACATGCGAATAAACTAGTAAACTGATTGTTAATCGTTCAGAAACCGTATGGAACAAACTGAAATCAAAACCGTTTAAAAATGAGAAACCGAAACCATTTAAAAACAGTGAAAACCGAAACCATTTACTAAATGGTTGCAGTTTCCAAAAGTGCAACCATTTAGTAAATGGTGCGGTTATGATTTCAGCCAAAATATATGTGAACCGAATCGAACCAAACCGAACCGTTTAACACCCTTAACCTGCACCAATATTTGGCTAATGATAAGACACACAAGGCATCAAGAAGGGGTATTTTGTATTTCACAAGAACAAGGCGTCACGACTAGGGGTGTCAATCAGTCGGGCCTAATCGGACTTGACCACTTGAAAACCTTGCACCGTAAATGCCCGTTTAAGTAAATAGGCATAACTTTGGGGTTATGGTGCGATTTATAATCAGTTCGAACAATGTCGGACTTTAATGGGACTACTTTAAACGGGTCTTAATTGAACTACGAGCCTAAGTCTAAGCGGGCTCTAAATGTGCCTACCCTAAAATTCTTTTCTTAAGTGGGGTAAATGCCAAAAAATGTTTCATTTGATCATTAAATCACCATATAGGCCATTAGAAAATTGACATTACCCCCAAGGTCTGCATCTTATGTAAGAATTATGACACAAAATTTTCCATTAAAAAATTAACATTACTAAATGCTGCAAGAAATATTGATTGAAATTTCTCAATTTCTAAGCAAGATTTCTCATGAATTGAAATTGTGAACCTTCTAGGTGGGTTATAATCAATATATGTTGACGTAGGTCTTCTTTCTTTCTTACTTGGAAAAGCAAGTACAACACAAGGGAGGCCCGCAAGATATGAATTTTATGTAGAGTGCTAAATTGGGTCGGGCTTGGTTGGGCTACAATGAGTCGGTTCAAGTCGGGCCATAAATATGTCGGGCTTGGTCGGGCACTGACGGGCTAGCCACCTGCATCGTGAACACCCATTTATAAACGTGCCCAACACGTTTATTAATATGGTCAGACCATAAACATCCCTGGCTTGTTCGGGCCTACCGGTGTGTGCTCAGAATTGACACCCATACACAAAACCATGTATAATTATTTTCCAAGAAAATATATTTTCTATGGGGGGAGTGTGGCCCTTGGACCCAGACACATGTGGGAAAAATGGCTAGCCCCCCCCCCCCATGGAAAATGAATATGTCTAGGTCCATGGCTTACGTTAGTGCTTCGCTGAGTCTATCTTTATTCTCCCACCAATGAATTGACATATATGCCCCTCTGTTGTGGGAGGAGAGAGATAGAATAAAGGAGCACTAGTGTATGTTGCACTCCCAAATTGAGAACTATATATAATAGGGGAAAAGAACTTTGTCCGAGAGCATGGCCTTGCCAGCAGTCCCATGTGTCTATCTCACTCCCTTATGTGAAAAAAACATGTTTGCCCTGTATTTGGAAGAAGAGAGAGATAGACATAGGAAGCACTGGGGAAGGCCGAGCTCCCGGACAAAGTATTTTTTTTCCCATATATATGGGGAAGTGTGGCTCCTGCACATGTGCGAGGGCCAATGGAGCGCACGAGGAAGCATCAACAGAGACATCATTTTCCATTTCATGGGGTAGGCAGGTCATGTGTCTAGGTGTAGGGACCACACTCCCCCACATAAAACTTTCTCCCAAATCGAGGAATATATATGTGTATAGGGAAAATGATTTTTGTGGGGGAGTGTGATGCCAGCACCTAGACACATGGGGGCATGAAATGATTAGGCCGCTCCCATGAAAGTGAAAATGATATTTTTGTGGATATTTTCATGTGCGCTCTTATTGGTCCTGTCCACCCGTAGGAACTGCACTCATCCATAATTAAAAAAATAATAATAAATAAATAAAAACTTTCCCAAAATTTTTTGTATATGCTAGGTAACACCTCACGATCAAAGAACCCTTCCCCAGGCACATACCCACTCACATCCCCTTTCTTTTCACTCTCAAATAAATGAATAAAAATGTGTGTATAGGAGTAGGAAATGCCTTACATTCAGATAACCCTTTCCAACCTTGTGAAATAAAAAAAAATCTCATTCATGTAATGCTCTTACATGCATTTTCATTGCCCCCAAATCTTGTGCAGCGCCACACGACCAGTGTGCAGATTCATGTGCATGCCCTCTCACATCCCACCAATAGACCCAACACTCTCTCATCATTCAACACCCTTATGAACTACTTGTTCACACATCCCCTCATTGATGGAAAACTATGAAAAATAAATTATAAATTATAAATTTACTTCTTTACCCTTTTAATATAACACACTTCACTTCTCTTTCAGTTAGGGGTAAACCCATGTCATTTCAGTAATGCACTTAAAAAAAGTATTCACTTTTTTTTTTTGTTAACCAAAGTATCTGGGCTAGCTTACACGCACCTTGACTAATCCTCAGGGAGACTAGCGCAACAACCCACTGCCATGGCATTCACTTATATATATATATATATATATATAAAGGACA
>NW_024868500.1:26157-29669 GCF_013358625.1 Macadamia integrifolia
TTGGTCGTGTATAGATGAAGTGAAAAATTAAATACTTGGATTGAACATAGTAGGGTGTGAAGCACTGTTTAATGGGACAGGCTGGTGTCTCTAATTCCTCCATTGCCACATTGACATTCCTTAGTTAAAAGGGTTGACTGTCATCTACAGTGAATTCTAGACCATTTTTTTCCCCTTATGTTAGATAGTAAGTATACTTGGGTTGTGTGCATTGGGGGTGCAGGCAGCACTCTTTGATGGGTCTAGCAAATCTTTTTTTTTTTTTGGCTATTTCCACACTCATTACTAGAAAATGTTTGATCCAATCTATAATGAACTCTAAAACATTTGTTCTTTCGTTACTAATGTAAATTAAAATGCTCATTTCTTTATATCTTCCGGATTTTGAGTATATAAACCATACATGTGGGTGATGCATTAGGGTGAGAAAACTCACATTTTTCTTTCTATAGAAACATGAAGCTTCTTAGTGAATTTGGCCTCAACACAAATGTGGCATTTAACAGATGAAGGTTGTGGGTTTTCATCTACCAAACCTAGCATGCATAATTTATTTATGTGTGTGTGTGTGTGTGAATCAACTTCTTTTAATGTTGATGTTTTTATGCATGATTTTGTCTTGCCTTTGAGGCTTTATTGTAGTTTTGCATTTGATATTTTTTACATTATGAGATTTTTCTGTATTTATTGAAATTGTTTTGGTATTTTTAAGTGATAGAGGTACTTTCATCATTTTTAGAATATTTATTACCAAAAAAATCTTATTATCTTTTTTGATACTTTTGTGTGTTAGCATGTATGTTGGGAATTTTTTTTATACTTATTCTGATTTTTCTCTTTCTTTTTTTATAAGATATTATTTAAGAATTTTTAAGGATTTTATGCATCTAATTGTTTAAGGTATTTCAGATATTTTGGATTTTTAATTAATTCTGAATTAATCATAATATTGACTTAGTCTTCTCCTCTGTTGATGGCAATACCGAAGGTGGAGTAGGAAGTTGGGTCTGAGCTATCTTTGTCCAGATCTCTTTCTCTACTGATGACAATATCGAAGGTGGAAAGGAGATCTGATATTTTAATTTATTTTATTTGCCTAATTGGGTTTCTCTGTATTTGATTTATTCTCTTTTTAATAAAATCTTGCTGACCTTATGAAAAAAAAAAATCGCTCATGTGTGTTGTTTAAGGTTTTACTAGGTGGTGACTCCTTATGCTTTCTATTCCAAGAGAATGATGAGGTTCCTTCTAAGACCATGGCGAAAAAATCATTGCTCTCACAACTTGTCTTAGGTTCAGAGGAATAGGAATACCATTGATATACACCACAACAGCTGGATGAGATTAATCTTAAGTTCTGGGCTGGTTTGCAGCCAGGGTATTACAACCGTGAAACCAAACCGGAAACTGAAAGAATCGATACCAAAATGAATTCAAAACCCGGATCAATAATACCCTGATAAGAAACGACAAAAGCCCAAAGCTCATTAAAAAATCGGATTTTCCATAATTTTGTATAAATATGTATGTTAAATCGAACCCAAATCAAACCAGAACCAAAACCGACCTAACAACAATTAAATTGATATAAAAAACCAAAACCAAACTTTAGATTTGGTTTCGGATTCATCATTTTCACACCGAAACCAACTCAACCCAAACCCAAACCAATCAATTGACACCCCTAGACTATGTGCAATGTATTATAGTTGACAAAAATACGATTAATATGCAATTAATTACATTACTTAATCAACAAAAAAAAAATGACTCTCACCCTAAAAGAAAAACAACAAAAAATGACAGATTTGATGAAATCATAATTAATGTTAGAGAGAGGTTCCTTAAAAGGTATTATAGTCCCTACATCAACGTCAGGGCCAATGGGAGCACTAGTACTAGAAGCATCAACATAGGTAGAATTTCTGAATGTGACCACACAGCCTTTTAGATTTTTTTTTTCTTAATATTATTGGGTAATATTTTTTTATTATTTATTTATTGTCATTTTCAATATGAAAGATACCTATTAGGGCTGAAACAAGGTCGGATTGGGCCGAGTTTCTTAAAACCCTAACCCAACCCTAAGTCCTCAAAATTCAACCCAGGCCCAACACAACCTTGTTGGGTTCATACCAATCCAAATAACCTTATCAGGGCTGGGTTGGGTCAGGGTGGGTTGGGTTGGGTTGACCCTGGCTTTTGCAGTGGTTGGATTAAACTTGATTGATCTTTTGTAACCATTAATATCCTATGCATTAAAAAATTATAGAAAAATAAAATACCAATAGTAGCCCTAAATTCTAATATAAAATTTCAATGTTATATTTTGGGCCGGGTTGGGTCGAGTTGAGGTCTCAACCCGAGCCCGACCCAACCTTGACCTAGAGTTGGGTTTTTCAACCCTAACTAACCCTCAGAGTCAAAAAACTTGGCTTAAGCCCTGATCGGACGAATTTGGATTATGAGGGTGAAACTTTCACCCCCTAATACCTATATATCAGTCTATTCATCTCTTAGATATCATTACATAGCTCTAAGATCGATCTGAGCCCACCCACTTTTCGGTTGATGGGAAAAATCAATCAGGCTTGCAGATGGCTTTTCATATACATCAGGGACGTGGGTACAAATGAGGGGCTTTTTGCATGCAATGTGCCGTAAAGAGATCGTGGCTTGCACACGAGGGGGAGGAGGGGGCGGTGAGAAGTCAGTTTCAGTACTGAGTCAGAGAAGGGTCTCAGGGAGTCAGGAGTGGAAGCCGGAAGTGATAAATAAATGTTGATTTAGGGCAAATAGCAGGAAATAGTGAGAAAAGGGGTTTTCTTTCCTTCCATTTTTAGGGTTTTTAACCTCTCACCTCATCAAAGTGGGACTGTGGGAGAGAGACAAACACTTTACACACTTTGGAACTAAAGAATTAAAGCCCTCCTCCTCCTAGGAGGGTCGGGGTTGAGTGGTGCAGACCATTTACGTGCGAACTGGCGTGAACAGTGGTGTTGTTTGAGTGAAGAAAAAGACGTGATGATCATATGAGGGGTTTATATCCTTTATCCATGGGACAAATTCTCTCTCTCTATTTCTCCCTTTATGGAGTCTGTGAAGGAGCGACAATCAAACCCATGGCTACTGTTGGTAATTTTCATGCCATCACCTCACTACTGAATAAAACAAACATGCACGACTACAACCCCCGCGCCAATATTATGACCAAACCATAACATTAACACCTATCACTTTTTGATGAGTGTGCCCTCTCGTTTTAGCTTCATAATTGGGTCTTTCCTTTGAAATTTCAAGAGTAAAATTGTTGTCTGATTTGACATTTTAAAATTAGTTTCAAGACCATGGAAGGAGTGGAGGTGGAGGTGGGGGTGGGGGTGGGGGTGGGAGTTGGGGGGCACGGTTTGTGTGCGTACAAGAAGGTCAATGGAAACACAGGAGGAAGCATTAATAGAGATGTTATTTTTTATTTTATGAGGGGTTGGCTTGTTATTTCGCCCCCATAGGTG
>NW_024868500.1:29689-61376 GCF_013358625.1 Macadamia integrifolia
GGGGAACAATTCCTATCAAGTAAAAGAAAGTTATGAGTATTCAAGGATCTAACCATGATGTGAACATGTGCATTGAAAGGGATGAACATCTGACTTAACGGAAGACAACTACGCAGTTGTGCTCTAGGGTAAGTCTAAGAAAGACCGCACCCCTAGTACCCCCATCTTAAAATTTAATAATAATTATTTTATGGGAGAGGGTTAGGAATGCTAACGAGATGTAATGGAATTAGGAATGCTAGCAAATATGGATCGTACGATTAGGGTAATTGAATCGTTGCCCTTCATTTATTAAAATGTTGTACAATACTTATACAAGGTTAGTGTACATGCTCAGAGCTTATACCAATTCTGAACCTGACATGGCAGCTTTACTCAAATAATCTCTCTCTCTCCCTCTCGGAAAAAAATCGTCTGCAATTCCGATCTCGTACAATTCCGTGCAATACCACCTTCAAGGGGTGACACATGTATTGATACAAATGCAATGGTCCAGATCTGATTTAAATGTCTCTTCACTGATTTAATGTTTTATTAGTTGTACCAGATCTGGACCATTGTATTGGTATCAATACACGTGTCACCGCCTGAAGGTGGTATTGCACGGAATTGTACGAGATCGGAATTGTAGACGATTTCAACCCCTCTCTCTCTCTCTCATATCTCACGCCACAGTAGTTTTTTTCACTTTGTTGATGATGTTCGAAGGCGAGCTTCCTACGGATCTCCTACGACTCTTAGACCGGGATGAAGCTGCCGCCGTCCTCATCAAACACTTTGAAGGCTCCCCTTCGAAATTTTGCCTCTCAAAATTCCTCTCCACTTGCCTTCTCACAGTATCGTGCACCATAGGTGCTAACCATTCCATTATCCCCTTCAACATGTCTCTCCATCCCTCAACCAACGACTTGTCGCTTGATGACCCAGACTCGCCGCTTTCCCTATTCTTCCTCCACCTGTTCCTCAACTTCGACCTCACCGACGTCTTCAAACTTGTCGGTAACATCTGATAAAGAAAAGTGGCATCAACAACATTAGGAGAAGAGAGAGAGAAAAGGGTGCAATTGCAGACTCAAACATGGAAAGATAAGAAAACAAAGTAATTGACAAATGGCTGAAATATGATAATACATCCAACTCTAAACCTCCATCTGTCCCTCTGCATGCTGCCCCCTTCTCTCTCTCTCTCTCTCTCTCTCTCTCTCTCTCTCTCTCTCTCTCTCTCTCGGTCCCCCAACCAGCGCAAAAGCAATTGCTCTCCTCCCAAGTCCCACCACAAACCAAACCCATCCACCATGTTACCTATAAAAAAAAAATCTGATAAGGGCTTTCTCTCTCAACCTCTCCCATTGAGCACGGTGAGTTCAGGTACCTCTCCACCGGAAGTATCAAATTCGCATATCGTAACGGAACCACCAAGCGTTGACGGCGGCGCCACCTATATTCCTTTGTTCTTCTTCCCATTTACACTGAATAAATAGTAGTGATTCTCTTGGAACCCAATACCAAATCCGAAACCAAAACCAATTGAGGAATCCACCATCGGGTTCGACTCCCAACTTAAGAATCTGATTAAAGTCCATTTGGGATATTTTCCAAGGGGCCCGAATTTGTTGTTGGAAAGCAGACGGTTTTGGAAATTAATGCTTTGGCGATCGTGTTGCCGAATTTTTCATGGTAGATGTCACAAATACAGAATTAGAGTTAGTGACCATCTCCGTTGGTAGATCATCATCTATCTTGGTCTGAATCATGTTGCTCTCTCGCGAGAGTAGACAATCAGGCCAGAGAAATGGAAGGGAGGCAGAGTTGGAGACGGAAAGGAAGGGGAAAGGTAGAAGAAGAAGAAGAGGAAAAAAGACAGTGGAGTGACGGTTTTGATCGCGAGAGTAGACAATCAGGCCAGAGAAATGGAAGGGAGGCGGAGTCGGAGACAGAAAGGAAGGGGAAAGGTAGAAGAAGAAGAAGAGGAAAAAAGACAGTGGAGTGACGGTTTTGATAGCGGTTTTGTAGGATAATGATTATAAATGGTTGAGATCTTTTATTTTTCATCTGACGGTCACTAAACCGTTAGTATACCTAATTCGAATGTAATCCGCCAGCATTCCTTTTTTTTTTTTTTTTATAATTAAATATAATAATAAATTAGTAATTACTAATAACTGTGATCTGATATGGTCCTTGTTGACCCCTTATGGGTTCCTTATCTGGCCCAATGTGGGTCTTGCACAAAGGAAAAATGTGCATTGAATAGGGTGCCAGCAACACAACTTATAGGGGCCTTAATCACTGATCGATACCACTTTCTTTTTTTTCCTTATTGGTAAAACATCCCACTCTCTCTTGGGGTTGGATTAGAGAGAGGGTGAAACCTTATAACTAAGGGGCCCGTTTGATTTTGTTTCTCCTGTTTCTGTGTTTAGAAACAGTAGAAACGATTTTTGCCGTTTCTCTGCTAAGAAACGACTTTTGGAATTACAAAAAGGTGTTTGATTTTTCTATTTCCGAAAACGCTTTCAATAGTGTAGTCGAGTTCAAGACATGAGTGAAGGCACGACGTTGTAGGAATGCAACTCACGAGTGAAGGTATGATCGATGTCGGAATTGTAGGTATGCTCCATGGAGATGAGCTTCAGAATGATGAAGGCAATCCGAAACAATGAGCTTCGCACAACCAGGTTGGAATCACCACATTTGGATAGCGAGAAGTTTCAACAATTGGTTGAGGTTTGGGTAGGTCAAGTCAAGTATCGGATTTTTCACAATTTTTGTCACTCCCACTTGTTTCTAGAAACAAAAAGACAAGTCTAACTTGTTTCTCTATTCCTGTTTCCAGACACAAAAATAGGCATAAAATTCTATTTTTGTTTCCAAAAACAAGTGAAACGAAACAAAATAAATAAATAAAATGGTTTTAGGGGTGTTTTTCTATTTCAGAGCACAAAAAAACGGAAAATCCGTTTCTCGAAACAAAATCAAACGGGTCCTAAATGTTTCAGTCTCATAAGTTCCATGGACAACATTTTAACCGTAATGTGACCCAGGAGTCTATATGCTCTAAACCAACGAAGAATATCAAATAGACAAACCCCTCCTTCGAACCGATTTCGAATCACCAAAAAATAAACCAAAATGTGATTGGTTCTCCAAAACTTTTAATCTTGAACAACAAGATCAAATTAGAACAAATTGGTATAATTTTATGATAAATCTTAAAACAAATGTTTTCTTTTTTACATACTTTGATATTTATGCCCAAGATAACAATTTAGATTACCGATGGCATAATCAAGTTTGTACCCAAACTGCTACCCATAAATCTTGGACCCTTAGCACTGGTCCAACAACAACTGCTATCCATCCCCTGGTGGAAAGTATCAAATATGCCTTCAAAAATGCAAAATTAACTGCTTCTCTGTTCAAAGTAGCAGATTAGGATGATCCAAATAGAAAACAAATCGAACAATTGAATTTTACAAATTTAAGTCTTCAGACCATAGGAGATCAACTCTCACGAGTTGAGAGCCTTGTCCAACCAAAACATGTGACCTCTTCATCCTTAATACCGTCCACCATTCCTCCTATTACCCCCATTTTCAAACCTTACAATATTCCACGAACGCAACAACGAGAACTCAACAAATCATATTTACTTGACCAAATAAATCATCATCTCACGACCTTAGAAGCTCTCGACACACCAATACAAAACCAATCAACTGTTGAATCTGCCAACAGATAAGTTCTCTCCCATGTAGGATATTCGTTTGACTCTTCGTCAATCTCTGACAATGAGTTTCCTGCTCCTCCTCAAATAAATCAAATTGCCCAGAGTTCAACCCAACATCTGGTCTTCCCTGACCTTCAAATTGAAGCCAGAGGAACTGCTCCTCAAGCTTCTTATCAAAGTGGAATCATCTATGAATAGAACATAGATGGATTGTCCGAACACAACCTCATGAACAAATTACAAGAAATGACCATGGTTAGTAACACACACCATATTAAAAATACGGCCGATAGTGCTGTTGTAACCTTGCTTATTTCTGGCTTTACCGGCTAACTCAAAGGTTGGTGGAATTATGTCCTGATTGACGACCAAAAAATCGAGACATTAATGGCCATTCAAACTACCTTTGATGGTGCTCCCCTTCTTGACGCCGAAGGACAACTTATAGAAGATGCTGTTAATACTCTTATTTTCAGCATAGCAAATTACTTTTTAGGTAACCCTTCCCGTCTCAAAGACCGAACTGCTGAACAATTGTCAAACCTTAGGTGTAAGAAATTGCACGACTTTAAATGGTATAAAGATACTTTCTTAACCAAAGTCTTAACCAGACCTGATGCAAACCTCCCATGTTGGAAAGAAAAGTTTCTTATAGGTCTTTCAACTTTATTTTCTGAAAAAATCAAACAATGTCTTCGCAAAGAAAATGATGGGATTATTCCCTACGATCAAATGACTTACGACCAAATTATTAACTTGATTCATGAAGAGGGCTTAGCCCTGTGTACTGATATCAGGTTAAAAAGACAAATTAACAAAGAAAACAAATTCTATAAAAAAGAATTAGGAGATTTTTGTGAGCAATTTGGCTTTGCTCTACTTAGGCCACCAACAAAACATAAACACAAATATTCCCGTAAATATTATAAAAAATTTTATAAATCAAAGAATTATGCTTCCCGCAAACCTTTTACAACTCCAGAATTTTACCAAAAACCTTCTTCAAAAACAAAATATAACAAAAACAAAAAGCCTTTCAAGGCACCTAAAAATCAAAGAAATTCTAAACTAGACCAAAATCCCCAGGGATGTTTTCGATGTGGCAAGCCTGGCCATATCGCCAAATATTGCCATATGTCTAAATGGATTAATTCCTTGCAAATTTTTGAAGAAAACAAAACTCAAATCCTTGCTCTTCTTCAAGAAACATCCTCTTTTTCTGATGAACAAGATTACAAATTAAACCAAGTTCAAGCGTTTGAGCATTTCATCTCCAGATCAACTTATAATGACAAATTCCAAGCATGTGCTTGTGATTCTTGCATTATTGGTTTAAGTTGTAAAGATTGTGCTCCTACATCAGTTCGCATGTTACGTGCATCCCCCCAATCAAACATTTTTGAATATATTGATAATTTAACAGATCCCGAACACAAAAAAGCATGTCTTGAACACATCAAACAAAATATCAAAAATCAAACCACTTTCCAACCTTATAATTTACAAAATATACTTCACATATTTGATAAAATGCAAACCTCTGCCCCTGACCATTCCACTCGAATCAAAACCCTTGAGACCACTACTGCAACTTTGCAGCATGAAATCAAAACTATCAAACAACAATTATCCCTTCTATTCGGCAAACACCTCCGAAAAAACCTACAACCAAAGAACCAATTCCATATGAACCATTTGAAAATCCTTTTGCTAATGACACCCTTCCTCCAGGATTTGTCCTTAGCATTTCTTCCCAAAATTGGTACATCCACATAACTCTTGTGGTTAATACCTCTTTCAAATTCTCAACCATTGCCCTTGTTGATTCAGGAGCCCCACTTAACTAATGTCATTCCAACCCAGTACTGTGAACGTACTACCCAATGACTTGCTACCTCAAATGGGTCCGGGCTGAATGTCCAGTACAAATTATCCAACACCCATGTCTACAAAAATGGTCTTTGCCTTCCCCAAACCTTCCTTTTGGCCAAAGACCTTGACCAAACTATCATCCTCAGACAACCATTTCTTGAAACTCTTAAACCATTCAAAATTACCCAAGACAGTATAACTACCAAATTTCAAGGACAAAAGGTTGTTTTCCCCTTTATACAAGCCCAAACTTCTAATAATCAAAGTATTAATAAAACTAAACAATTAAATTTTCTCAAAACTGAACTCCTTCATCAAAGAATTGTGGAGCAGATCAATCATCCCAAAACTATTCACGAAATAGACCAACTCTGTTCTAAATTCGAGCATGATCTTTGCTCTGAAGTCCCCGATGCCTTCTAGCATCGAAAGAAACATGTGGTTCCCCTTCCTTACGCCAAAGATTTTTCTGACCTACAAATCCTAACTAAAGCATGGCCTGCTCAGATGAATCAAACACTTCTTGAAAATTGTAAACAAGAAATTAATGACCTCTTAGCCAAAAAGCTTATTCGGCCTAGCACCTTCCCTTGGAGCTGTACAACCTTCTATGTTAATAAAGCTTCTGAAATTGAAAGAGGTACTCCTAGGTTGGTTGTTAATTACAAACCCCTAAATGATGCCTTTCAGTGGGTACGATACCCAATCCCAAACCAAAAGGAACTTTTACACAGAATATATCAAGCAAAAATCTTTTCTAAATTCGATATGAAATCCAGATTCTAGCAGATCCAGATTCAAGAAAAAGACCGATATAAAACTGCCTTTACTACTCCCTTCGGCCTCTATGAATGGAATGTCATGCCATTCGACCTCAAAAATACTCCCAGTGAATTCTAAAAAATTATAAATGACATCTTTAATTCCTATGGACAATTTACAATTGTCTATATTGATGACGTTTTAGTTTTTTCTAATTCAGTGGAACAACACTTCAAACACTTAAGAACCTTTTATCAAATTATCAAATCTAATGGCCTTGTCCTCTCAAAAAGAAAAATAGAATTTTTTCTAATAAAAGTCCGTTTTCTTGGTCATTTAATCAATAAGGGTACCTTAACCCCTATTGACCGTGCCATTTCATTTGGTGACAAATTCCTAGACCAAATTCTAGAAAAAACTCAATTGCAAAGGTTTCTTGGAAGCTTAAATTATGTTCGTGATTTTCTTCCACAAGTTAGTAAGATTGCCGAACCTTTGTGTCTTCAGCTTAAAAAGAACCCGACCCCTTGGTCCTTAGCCCAAGCAACTGTCGTTCAATCAATCAAAAAACTAGTCAAAGAAATTCCTTGCCTGTTTATCCCAAACCGTGAGGCTTTTAAAATAGTTGAAACCGACGCCTCAGACATTGGATATAGTGGAATCCTTAAACAAAAGCTCCTAGATTCTAACAAAGAACAACTTGTCCAGTTTACTTCTGGTGTCTGGAACTCTGCACAAAAGAACTATAGCACTGTCAAAAAAGAAGTCATTTCCATAGTCCTTTGCATACAAAAATTTTAAAATGCATTATTAAATAAACCATTTTTAGTTTATGTTGATTGCAGCACTGCTAAATTTGTTTTACAAAATGATGTCTCAAACTTAGTTTCATAATAGATTTTTGCCCGATGGCAAGCTTTACTCTTAATTTTTTTAATTTCAAATTGAAAATATTAAAGGAGAATCTAATTTTGTCCCTGATTCCTTACTTGTGAATTCTTATAGGGCCAGATTCCTCAAATAAACCTTCTCAAAATGGCTCCCCCAAAAGAATTCATTTCTTCAAATTCACTAGTTCAATCCAAATCTAGCTACGGCACTACTGCCGCTCCCTCAAATCAAATTATCACCCATAGCCAATCCCAGTTGGCTTCAGCAAATCGGCCATATTCTCATGCCATAGTCTTTTCCTCAGCTGCCGGCCCCCTTCAAACCACAAATAGAGCTAGCTCTAGCCTTCAAACAACCCAGGACAAACCTCTCCAAACAGCTCAAGGATCCAAAATCAAGAGCTACTACCATGGAAAACCCCTCAAAGAAGATCTCTTCACTATTGAAGAAGTTCTTGAAAATTATATGGACTCTCCATCAAACATGACTAAATAAATCTTCTTTCAAGGATGGCACTATTATTCCCCTACGGCTGTAAAAACACAAGAATTTTATGAATACATTCTTGTTGACACTGACTCTGTCAGGCTCAAACTCAATTTTGACAAAAATGATCCATCCCTGGTCACACATATAATTGTGACCATATGCAAAATCCTTCGCCTCAAAGAGTGGAACAACCATCCCCTCACTTGCAAAAACTTTTCAAATACCTATACCCCTTCTGGGTATCATTACTATGACTACGAGGAGGCATGGTACAAAGCATTTCTATTTCAAAATAGGAACAACAGGCATTCCTAGTTCTTTTGTTTTGATTACAAATTCAACAATCAAATACCTCTTTGGCTTCCTCGTTGGTGGGATCAATATGGCCCCATGGTCGATATCCTTCCACAAAAAATACAAGAATCCTTTCAAGTATTCTGCAAACATACCTAACAGCAACCACATCAGTCAGATCTCCTTTGGTTCTTCCTCCACTGCCGACTGGCATGGATCCTTTTTTGGGACTATGAGATCAATGACTTCCAAACCCAAGACTGGATAGCCCCTGTCCTCTCACGTGTTTACCACGTCAAATGGTGGGACAATTGTGATGTCTCCAAATATGAAAAGTCGGCCATCATTCAAAGTCTCACGGACCTCAAGCCAATCTCGACCCTTCCAGCTTCCTCAAAATCAAGCATCAAAAGTGAAAAGTAAGCCCTTCTAGCTCACCTCGTCAAACTCGGCTCCGACTCAGAAGAAGAATCAAGTGACGGAGCTTATAGCCTTAGCTCCATCAAAAGTTCTATGGCAGTCCACTCCCACACTCAACAAATGGCCCAAGACCCCTCTGATGATGAGCCAGATGGTCCCTCCACCAAGGCATCATCCTCAAGCAAATTCAAAACGATGACCTCTCGTAAATCTCGTCGGGCCACCTCGAAATCAAAATCATTGATCAATCGCTTATTTGATCTACAACGTCTGCTAGGATGATTCTAAACTAGCCAACCGGTGATGTCGATAACTCACCTAGTCAGATAACCACGGACAACCTCATAGAGGAAAGGTGGTACTGCTACTGTCTCAGGTTAAAGGACAGTCAGGCCAATACCAGGCTCAGTCAAATATAGTACGAAGCCCTTGATCAAACCAATGCGAAAAATAGTGTCCCAGACACATGAAATGCCGTGGTATGATCATTGGATATTCTAAATCAACGGCCAAGAAAGAAGATTCTAAATCAAAGGTCGATATCAATCCCAACATTCGGCGCCAACAATGCCTTCAAACAGTACTCTAAATTCAAGTGCACAGTATTAAATGAAATGTAATTTGGTATTGTTTCAAATGTAATTTAGAACAGTGCCAAATGAAATTCAAATGCGTCGTAAACCCAAATGAAATGTAAACGTGTCATTTTTCCCTATAAAAGGGACACTTCCCCCTCTACACAAAGCACTTGGTTATTTTCTCCCAAACCTAGAATTAGAGAGTGAGAAGCCTCCCTCCAAGAGAATCGGCCCTCTCAAAATTCTTCAAAGTCGAAGCTCTGCTGGATTACCTCAAAGCTCCGTCGATCTTCATCAACAACTCAAGGTTCCGATCGTCCCCTCCAAGTCCGATCGCCCTCAAAGGTTAGCACCAACAACCCTCAAAAGCTCCATCAAAGATCCATATACCCTTCTTCTCAAATCCTCCAACCTAAGCCTACCCAAACCTTGTAATCAAAATCTCCAAATTATAAGCAAAGTGTATTTTATTTTTCAAATTATTATTTTACATCATTATTTTCTTGCATCTGCATCTTGCATAGCTTGCTTCTAATTCTATCTTTAGATCAAAGCTTACAGCAGTGCCTCTTGATTTTGAAATATAGATCCGGTTAAGCAGCTTTTATTTTATTTAAGTAGCTTTGAAATTATTCCTTAATTTTGGGTTCTTGGTCTTGCTTTGTTTACTTGTTTATTTTTAATTTTGCATGTATATATATATACAACAAAACTGCCTTTACAACCCCCTTTGGCATTTATGAATGGAATGTTATGCCATTCGGCCTAAAAAATGCTCCTAGTGAATTTCAAAAGATTATGAATGACATTTTCAATTCTCACGGACAATTTACAATTGTCTATATTGATGATGTCCTTATCTTTTCTGAATCAATAGAATAACATTTCAAACATTTGAGGACTTTCTGCCAAATTATAAAATCCAATGGACTTGTCCTTTCCAAAAGAAAAATGGAATTTTTCTTTACCAAAGTCCGTTTTCTTGGCCACTTGATCGAAAAAGGAACCATAACTCCTATCAATCGTGCCATTTCTTTTGGTGAAAAATTCCTTGACCAAATACTTGACAAGACCCAATTACAGAGATTTTTAGGAAGTCTAAACTATGTTCGTGACTTCCTTTCACAAATTAGCAAAATTGCCGAACCTTTGTATCTTCGGCTTAAAAAGAACCTGACACCCTGGTCCTCAGCTCAAACTATGGCCGTTCAATCTATCAAGAAATTAGTCAAAGAAATCCCCTGCTTATTTATCCCTAACCCTGAGGCTTTTAAAATTGTTGAGACCGATGCCTCAGATATTGGATACGGAGGGATTCTCAAACAAAAATTCCCTAATGAAACCAAAGAACAATTGGTCCAATTTACTTCTGCTTTTTGGAATTCTACTCAAAGGAATTACAGTACCATCAAAATGGAAATTTTATCTATTGTCCTTTGCATACAAAAATTTCAAAATGCATTATTAAATAAACCATTTTTAGTTCGTATTGATTGTAGCATAGCTAAATTTGTTTTACAAAATGATGTTTCAAACCTTGCATCGAAACAAATATTTTCCAGATAGCAAGTTTTACTTTCAATATTTGAATTTCAAATTGATTATATAAAAGGAGAATCCAACTCTGTCCCTAACTTTCTTACCCGTGAATTCCTACAGGGCCAGACTCCACAAATCAACCTCCTTAAAATGGCTCCCCCAAAAGAGTCCACTTCCTCAAACTCCCTTGTCCAATCCAAATCTAGCTACGGCACTACTGCCACCCCTTTCAATCAAATTGTCATACAAAGCCAAACCCAAATGGCCTCCGCAAACAAACCATACTCTCATGCTGTGGTTCTCTCCTCGGCTGGCCCCCTTCAAACTACAAACAAAGCAAGCTCTAGCTTTCAAACAACCCAGGTTAAATCCCTCCAAACAGCTCAAGGGTCCAAACTTAAAAGTCAATACCATGAAAAACCCTTCAAAGAAGACCTCTTCACCATTGAAGAATCCCTTTACAATTATGTTGACTCTCCTATCAACATAGCCCAAAGGATTTTTTTTGAGGGGTGGCACTTCCATTCCCCCTCTACTGCAAAGACACAAGAATTCTACGAGTACATCCTCGTAGATACCGACTCTGTTAGACTCAAACCAAATTTTGACAAAAATGACAAATCTCTGGTTACTCACACCACTGTAACCATCTGCAAAATCCTCAGCCTCTAAGATTGGAAAAACCATCCACTCACTGCAAAAAAAATTTCAAATACCTATAATCCTCCTGGTTATACCTACTTTGATTACCAAGAGGCATGGAACAAAGCCTTCTGCTTCCAAAATAGAATTAATCGCCATTTATGATTTTTCTGTTTTGATTACAAATTCATTAACAAAACACCCCTCTAGTTCCCTTGGTGGTGGGATCAATATGGTCCTATGATTGATATCCTTCTTTCAAAAATTCAAGAACCTTATCAAATACTTTGTAAACACTTCACACCACAACCTCACCAACCTGACCTCTTCCGATTTTTTCACCATTGCCGCATGGCATGGATCTTATTCTGGGAATATGAAATTTATGATTTCTAGACCCAAGATTGGGTTGCCCCAGTTCTTTGCCGGATTTTCAACTTCAAATGGTGGGACAACTGTGATGTCTCCAAATGCGAAAAGACGACCCTTATCCAAAGCCTCACGGGCCTCAAACCAGTATCGGCCCTCCATGCCACATCAAAGTCCAGCATCAAAAGTGAGAAAGAAGCCCTTCTTGCCCGCCTTGCTGAGCTCGGTTCTGACTCAGAAGAAGAAGAAGGTTCAAGTGATGGTGCGTACAGTCTCGGATCCATCAAAGGGTCCATGTTAGCCCACTGTCACACTTAGCAAATGGCCCAAAATCCTTATGAAGATGATGAATCTGAAGATGAGCCCTCCAACTCTAAGGCATCCTCTTCAAAAAAATTTAAGGCAGTTACCTCTCGTAAATCCCGACGAGCTGCCACAAAATCGAAGTCTTCGACCAAATGATAATTTGGTCTTTAACGTCTGCTAGGACGGATGTAAACTAGCCAATCGGTGATGTCGAAAACTCACATAGTCAGCTAATCACGAACGACCACATTGAGAAAAGGTGGTACTGCTACTATCCCAGGTTAAAGGATAGTCAGGTCAATACCAGGCTCAGTTAAATATGGTGCAAACTCCTTGATCAAACCAATACGGAGAACAGTGTCCCTGACACGTGAAATGCCGTGGTAAGATCATAGAAGGTTCCAGATCAAAGGACGAAATCAATTTTAACTTTCGACAAATACAGTGCCATCATACAGTGTCCCAAATTCAAGTGCACAGTACCAAATGAAATGTATTTCGGTAATATTCCAAATGTAATTTAGAATAGTGTCAAATGAAAACTAAATGAGCCGCAAACCCAAATGAAATGTAAATGTGTCTCCTTAATCTATAAAAGGAACACAACCCCTTCTCCCAAATCACTTGTGAAAATCTCCCAAAATCAAAATTAAGAAAGAGAAGCTCCCCAAGAGTCACCCCTTTTCGTCTTCAAAATCTTCAAGCTCCGTCGGACTTTCAAGTGTTCCGTCGATCTTCAACAACAACTCCAAGGTCCGATCGTCCCTTCCAAGTCCGATCGCCCTCAAAGGTTAGCAACAACAACCCAAAACTTCCTCAAAGATCAACACATCCTTCTTCTTCTCAAACCTTCCAACCCAAGCCTACCCAAAGCCTTGTATCTATGATCTCCAAATTTTATCAGTAAAGTTTATTTTCAAATTGCATCATTATTTTCTGCATTTCATCTTGCATAGCTTGCTTCTTGTTCTATCTTCAGATCAAAGCCTACAGTCGTGCCTCTTGATTCTGAAACATAGATCTGATTAAGCAGCTTTTATTTTATGTTCTTATTTTGAGTTTATGGTCTTGCTTCTTTTTCTTGTTTATTTAATTCTGCACAACTTAGTTCTGGGTACGGTATCGCACCCATCCCAGTGAGCGTTTCCTTGCCGGATCGAAGTACGGTATTGCACCGATCTCGTTCTTCTCACCATACAGAACCAGGAGATCACTATTTTCCTTGATTTTGATGTAGATCGATCCTGTTATCCTAGTATCAGAGCCAAGGTGGTGGTGAATTCAGTTTATTTATTTTGTAGATTTCTTTTCTTTTGTGTAATCGTTTTATTTTTAGTTTTTGACGGTGTATAAGCTTTTAGACTTTTGGGAGGAGTGACAAAAGAGAGTGGAAGACCACGTTTGTGCCCAAATTAAGTTGAAAATACCCTGTCAAATGACTAGATCTAGGAGGTTACCCTAAGCTTAAAGATTCCTCAAGACATGAGTCGTATATCCCGCTCTCTGTCGATGAGATCGGCAAGTGAGACGAGTACAAGTTCTAATGTGCTCCATTATGATGAACAAATAACAGATCTGGACAAACGACTTCAAAAATGGGACATGCCAAAGATTTCTCAAAAAGAAGTTTATGAAAAAGATTGGCTTTCTTTCGAAACCATCAAAACCATTGAACAAACTATAAACTTTACACCAGAAACCAAAGAAATTTTCCTCTTTGACCCTAGGTCTTTACAAGACCTTTACCAAAAACACAAATTCAATTATATCCATGTTGGCCTCGTCCAGGTGGCTATCAAACCACTCCATCGTGAAGGCCTTAACATATCCCTTCTGTTAGCCCTTCGTGATCAAAGATTTCTTAAGTTCAATGATTTCCTTCTGGGAGCCATTGAAACTAGCTTCTGCTATGGACCTGTCTATTTCAAGGTTTACCCAAACATGTCAATAGCATTGGAGGACCCAAATATCCTTCACTCCCTGAAAATCAACCTCAAAACTCACGGGTAGAAGATGATGCATGGATCTGTTCCCATTTCCATCATCCAGCGTATCAAGTATAAAGCTATAAAAACTGTCAAACCCCGAGCCCTCAAATGCTCTCCTAAAGGACAAAACCTCTACTTAGAGACCGATTGTCTTCAAGGACAAATTGTTTACTCAAAATTAGTCTTGTAGAAAGACATCTCTTTCCCTGCTGAATGGCAACTGCAAATGACTGCTATTCCACCCCAAGTTTCAAATACAAACATACAGTCAATTTCCCAAGACTTAGACGGATTGGTTACCCTTAGGTTCAATAGACAACCACCTCCTTCTGTTTACCAAAATTCTCATAGGTGTTGCTCAGATGCTTTGACCTCTTCTGATTCTTTTCATTGGATTCCTCCTCTTCGAACTCCACCCCCAACTTCAAATCTTTCTGGAATACACTCCGGCCAAAGTATTATTCAGGGTACCTATGACATTTCGTCTACCCAATCTGAACAACAACAAATCGATCAAAACCAACCTTAATCTCTGACACCTTCTGAGGTTGCTCCACCCCAAAGAGACCCAGGTGTCTATATGCTTCAAACTAATGATGAATATCAAATTGATAAATCATTACTTCGAACCGATTTCGAATCACCCAAAAATAAACAAAAACGTGATTGGTTCTTCAAAACTTTTAATCTTGAACAACAAGCCCAAATAAGAACAAATTGGTATGACTTTATGACAAATCTTAAAACAAATGTTTTCTTTTTCACCTATTTTGACATTTATGCACAGGATAACAACATTGATTACCCCTGGCATAACCAAGTTTGTACTCAAAATGCTACCTATAAATCTTGGACCCTTAATATCAGTCCAACCACAATTGCTATCTATCCTCCGATGGAAAGCATCAAACATGCCTTTAAAAATACCGAAATTATCGCTTCTCCGTTCAAAGTTGCTGAACAAGATGACCCAAATAGGAAACAAATCGAATAATTAAACTTTACAAATCTGAGTCTTCAAACCATAGGTGATCAACTCTCCCGAGTTGAATGCCTTGTCCAACCAAAACTGTTGGCCTCTTCATCTATGACTCCAGCTCCGGTTTCTTCTTCAATTCTGTTTTTCAAACCTTATAATATTCTAAGACAACAACAAAATTTATTTAATAAGTCTTATATACTTGAACAAATAAACCATCGCCTCACAACTTTAGAAGCTCCATAAACACCAATACAAAGCCAACCGATCGCTGAATCTGCTTATCGTGGTGTTCTCACCATTATGGGACTCTTCTGACTCTTCAAGTTCTGAAGATAGAGACCTTCCGCAGATTAACCAAATTGGCCAAAGTTCCACACAACACCCGACTTTCCTTGACCTTCAAATCGAAGCAAGAGGAAAAGCTCCCCAGGCTTCTTACCAAAGTGGCATCATCTATGAATAGAATATAAATGGTCTGTCCGAACATAATCTCATAAACAAATTAGAGGAGATGACTATGATCAACAATGTACATTGTATTCAGAATACTGAAGATAGTGCAGTTGCTACTCTACTTATTTTCGACTTTATTGGCCAACTCAAAGGTTGGTGGGATTATATCCTTACTGACGACCAAAAAACAAAAATTTTAACTGCAATTCAAACTTCTCCAGACGGAACCCCCCTTCTCAATAACATAGGTGAACCTATAGAAGATGCTATGAATACTCTTATTTTCAGCATAGCTAACTACTTCTTAGGTAATCCTTCTCGTCTCAAAGATAGAACTGTCGAACAATTATCAAACCTTAGGTGTAAAAAATTACATAATTTTAAATGGTACAAAGACACTTTCCTGACCAAATTCCTTACCAGACCTGATGCTAATCTTTCATATTGGAAAAAGAAGTTCTTTACAGGTCTTCCAACCCTTGTTTCTGAAAAAATCAAACAAAGACTTCATAAAAAAAATGATGGGATTATCCCATATGACCAAATGACTTATGGCCAAATAATTAACTTAATTCATGAAAAAGGTTTAGCCATTTGTATTGATATTAGGTTAAGGAAACAAAACAACAAAGAAAACAAATTTTATAAATATGAATTAGGAGGATTCTGTGAACAATTTGGCTTTGCCCCCCTTAGACCTCCTAAGAAACATAAATCTTCTCGCGAATATTATAAGGATTTTTACAAATCAAAGAAATATGTTTCCCGCAAACCCTTCACTACTCCAGAATTTTATCAAAAAACTTCTTCAAAACCAAAATATAATAAATACAAAAGGCCTTTCAAGGCACTCAAAAATCAAAAGGACTTTAAACAAAACCCGTATACTCAAAGATGTTTTTAAGTGTGGTAAGCCTGGCCACATCGCTAAGTATTATCAAATTTCCAAAAGAATTAATTCTTTACAAATATCTGATTTAAATAAAACTCAAATCCTTGCTTTATTCCAAGAAACCTCTTCTTCTTCTTCCGATGAAGAAAATTACAAAATAAACCACATCCAAGCCTCTGAGCACCCTACTTCCAGTTCTGCTGATAATGAGAATTTTCAAGCCTGTGCTTGTGATTCTTGCATTATTGGACAAAGCTGCGAAAATTGTGCTCCGAAATCCGTCCAGATGCTTAGAGTATCTCCTGAAACAAATATTTTCGAATATATCGATAATCTGACAGACCCCGAACAAAAGAAGGCCTGTCTTGAACATCTCAAACAAGATATTTCTACACAAAATCCCCCTCAACCTTATAATCTCCAGCAAATAATGCAAAAGTTTGAAAAAATTCAAAACCTTCTACCTCAGACCACTCAAGTCGAATCAAAACTCTTGAAACAACTACTACAACCTTGCAGTATGAAATTAAAAATATCAAACATCAACTATCTTTGCTTAATCGGCAACAAAACCAACAAACCTCTACATCCAATATTGAACCTACTCCAAATGTACCTTTTGTAAATCCGTTTTCAAGCCAAGAGACATCCAATCCTGAACCTCCTCCTAGATTTGTGTTTACCATTAGTTGTCAAAACTGGTATATTCACATAACCCTTGTGATTAATGCCCCATTCAAATTCTCTGTCATTGCCCTTGTTGATTCTGGAGCACAGCTCAATTGCATCAATGAAGGAGCCATTCCAACCCAGTTCTATGAACGAACGACCCAACGTCTCAATACGGCTAATGGGTCTGGGTTGAATGTCCAATATAAATTATCAAATACCCATGTTTGCAATGGTGGCTTATGCCTTCCCCAGACTTTTATTATTGCAAAAGATCTCGACCAAACCATAATTCTTGGACAACCTTTCTTAGAAAAAATCAAACCTTTCAAAATAACCCAAGATGGTATCACAACAAAATTTTAAGGTCAAAAAATTTAGTTTGAGTCTAACAGAGTCGGTATCTACAAGGATGTACTATATATATATATATATATATATATAAGAAACACCCTTATCTCATAAGTAATTTTTCATCCAATTAGCTCTCAGGAAACTACTATGAGTTTTAATACTTTTTTAATTTCCTATCTCCTATTTGAAAGGATCCATAGTGCTTCAAGATGCATTTATGTTGGACTCATAAGCACATTGTTCAAGTTTATGTGACCTTCAGTAAACCCTAAAAAAAAAACGTACCCCAATGAATTAATGTGAGCTTTATTCTCTTGTTGAGGGGGATTGGTCCCAATTCGTCATCTAAAGGAGGTAAATCTATCTACTCTTGCAAAATTGTACTGGTTTATTAAAAATGAAAAGTCAAGAATTGCTTCTTTCTTGAGAAATTGTTACCTCGCTAATGAGGGGCTGCCGAAATCAACAATTTTTTCCTCGTCTATTTGGCCTAGAACTAAGTGAGTTTGGGAGTTTGTTGGTAAAAAGAGAGAGTTGGGTTGTGGATAATGGCACACAAGAATAAACTTCTGGAGGGACCAGAAGTTGGATGGTGTTCTATAGCTGATACTAATCCTCTTGATCTTTCTATTTTTCTCTCTTCATCTGCAAAAGTTTCTGATTTTTTAGTAGATGATCAATGGAGCATGCTTGAGGTGAGATTAACTGCGTTGCACAATGGTAGTACTCAAGTGATGGCATTCCCTATTCCATCAGTTGCTGGATATGATAAGAGGATTTGGTCTCTAATGCAATTAGGAAAATATCTGGTTGGCTTCTTTTCTATTGGTTCTGTACCAGATTTGGTTAGAGAGAAATCGAAGAAGATTTGGAAATATCTCGCCAGGGTCGAGTCGAGTATGATGGTGAAATCAATTATAAATAATACCTAGAAATTTTTTATGCTAGTTTCGGTTGATGTGAGATCCATCATCCATCAGTTGATTAATTCAGAAGGGCTGAAGATCACACCTTCCTCTCAACCGATTTATGAGATCTTTTGGCATCGCCCAAATCCTGGCTATATTAAGATTGACATTGATGGGTGCTCGTTGGTATACTGGATACCCTAGTCATTTGGGAGTGAAGGCATCTTTAGTGATCACCAAGGCACCCTTCTTCGGTGCTTCTCATTTTATGAAGGAATCTCTTTAAATTATTGTGTTGAATTTGTGGCATTTTTTAAGCGATTAAGATGGCAATGGGTATGGGTTTGACTCGATTAGGGTGGGAGCGCGGTTCACTATTAGCTGCTCAATGTCTCAAAAGGGAATCGATCTCTTGGCGTTTTACACATAAGTGGTTGTTCTCTAAAACATAATTTGGATGGGATTACATTTCTATCTCTCATTACTTCATGAAGTTAATGCGGTGACAGATAGTTTGCAAAACATGCTACAACATCAAGAACTTCTTTAGTTTGTGTTGTCCCCCTAGTTTCTCTTTACTAGACATCAGCTGAAATGTTCAAGTAAGACTGTAATACAGATTTAGCAAAGAGTTCTCTCTGATTTTGTCAGGTTTCTTATTTAGATGATGGCCATGCATAAGGTGGATAGGTAATTTGTTTGTTGTTTTTCTTTTTGGAGGCTGTTGATCCGGTTCTTGTTTTCGTTAGGCTATGTTTGGTTGGAAGGTGGAATTAAAGGAAAGGAAAATGAAATTTTCATATTTAAAAAAGAAATATATGTAATCATTACTCATGTGACTTTAACATTAACTTCAACTCATTCCATATTTGATTATAAAATTTCACTTTTCTTTGCATCCAAAACCCTTTGTTATAATATGTAAAATAAAAATTACAAGTAAAATATATCATAACTAAATATGGTTAAAAAAAATTAAGTAGTTTATACAATCATATAGGATAATGATTATAAATATTTATTTTTAAAGTATAAAAATTTTACTTCCCTTCCCTTTAAGGCTATGTTTGGTAGCCAAGAGAAGAAAAGAAAAGAAAAATGAATCTAGAAAATAAAGGAAAAGAAAATAGAAGAAAGAAACGAAATGGTGAGAAAAAAAAAATTATGTATGTTTGGTTACCATTAGAAGAAAAGAAAAGAAAAATTTTTATATTTTCTCATGTTTTCTTGTGTTTTTAGCAAGATATATATATATATATATATATATTGGAAAACTTCACAATTCCCCTTAAAATTCAAAAACTAAATATTCTCTTGGATGAGGATATACTAATCACAAAGAGAGTTTTTGTACTTTCTTCTTTTGTTTTCTTTTCTTCTCTTAGCTACCAAACATAGTCTAAATTCCCATTGCAACCAAACGGAGCCTTAATTCTTTTTAGTGAAAAAGAGCCTAAAAAATAGAATGGTCCTTGTGGCAAGACACATGGGAGGGTGAAATGACTGCTCTGCCATAGATGAAAGGCAGAAATTTCATCACTATTGATGCTTTCATGTGTGTTAAATCTTGACAAGGCCTGTGGGATAGGCAAAGTATGTTCACTATGGCTAGTCTGGTAACTTTATTGGAACCTCTTGGGAGAGTAGTATATTAATTGAAGGCACACCAAATAATGTGACTCCCTCTTTCACTCTCAAGAGTTGTAAATCAAATTAAACATACAAGTTAGAAACATTTAGTGGCAACCAAAAAATAAATCGAAGAAGAATAGATTTGGCTTTTTTTTTTTTTCTTTTTCTTTTTTAGTTATTACATTTATAGTTCATTTGGCATTCTAAATGTTGGATACTCAACCATATAGCCTACAATATTTGAGGGTTTCTTTCTTATTTTTTAGCTGAAAATACAAAAAACACGTCTTTCCGGAAAATGGAGGTAAGACTGTATATATTATGACCCTCTTCAGACCCGATAGTAGATGACACCCGTGCACTTGATACGCCCCTTTATTATCCTTACAAAAGCAAAAGAAGTACTTTACAAGTCCCCATATTGGTGATAAAGATTGATTGTGGTCTGTATCAGGGGTGTCAATTTCAAGCCAGCACCGGTAGGCCCGATCGAGCCCGACACATTTATGGCTTGATCTAGACTGGCCCGATTAATAAACATGATGGGCCTAAGCTTGGCCCATTTATAAATAGGTAGTACATGGTGCAAGGGGTAAGCCCGATGTGCCTCCCGATCGGCCCGACCCATTTACAAGCCCAACTCGGACCGACACGTTTAGCCCGACCTTTTATATAGGTATTTTGATTTTTTTTTTTTGGGATAGAATAAGGTATATATTGATATTTTTATTAATTATTAACTGTAATTAAGTGTATGTTTTCAAAATTGTTATTGATTTAACAAAATAAATTAAAGTATCTTAAATCTAAGAAAAGTAAAGACCGTTTAAAGCTTTGTTGGTACATTACCCCGTTTAAGGCCCGATTATAGCCCGATTAGCCCGATTAAAGCCTGGAACCTGACTGAGCCTGAGTGCCTGACACGGCATCGACCGAGACCGACTCATTCCTTAAATAGATAGGTCATGGTCTGAGGACACAGGCCCGCCAAGCCCTGCTAGGCCCGACAGAGACTGGCCCGGCCCGACCGATTGACACCCCTAGTCTGTACTGAGGTTAAGCATCAACAACGCGGTTTCAAGAAGAATTTTACTCAGTGGGGATACTTTGGGCCTACACCTACTGCCCAGCTAGCTTCAAATACAGTTGGGCCCAAAAAGTTAATATTGGTGTGCGTAATCAAACCTAGGGGTGGCAATTATCAGCCCAGCCTACCTGATCCAGGCCAATCAATTAAATAAGCTATTATCAGGTTCAGCCCAATAACCTAAACCCACTCAATTGAAACATGCATGACCCTTGAACCTTTTTCAGGAAAGAAAAGCAGATTGGACAGTTGCCACTGTGGCCAGCCCATCGGGCTTCAATTTGAAATATATTGGGCAGGCCTGAGTTGCACCCAAGAGGTGATTGTCAGTACTCAGACTTTAGCCTAGCTTTAAGAACCTGGCGATAGGATCAGCCAGTTTGAGCTGGGCTGGACCAGGTCTGGTCTCATGACATTGGTTAGAGATATGACTCTGATTGACTGGGCCACTTAGTAAATGGACAAAATAAAAAGTCCCCCACTAGAGATGAACATAAGGAAATCCTAAGGATTGCATTAGCCACATTCAAACAGGAAAAAGAGCATAGCCTTAGATTAATTCATTAACATTTGAAAAGAAAAAATGGATTAACTATGACCACAATGGAATTTTGAAATTATCTACATATGGTATCCATGGATCATGCCAAATTACACAGCTAGACTATTGCTTAACAGTTTGGCACTGTTTAGTTGTGAGCGTGTCGGAATGTTGGTCAATCTTATGTAGTGCACCAATAGTGCTTGGCATATGCTGATATGCACCACTAGTGAAAATCGAACCGTTTACATTGTCAAAATCGACCCGTTTAACCCATATAGCGATTTAATAGAATAAGGGGTTAACTAGAAGCAAAAGGACCCTTGGATAGGAGAGGAGGATTACTGCGAGAGTTCTACCTGTGGTTAGGGGGAATGGTGATGAAGCAGATGATGATGGTGGGGCTCGTGAGGATCCAGACAGAGGTCCTGAACCTCAGGAAGCCACGACTATTAGGGGAGAAGGTTCTGATGTTCTGAGGCTAAACGCTCCTCTGCTAAGACTATTGGGAATACTTTATGGCCTGCCATCGATTCACTTCCAGAACCGATCCAAGCAAGTGAGATTAGGAGGATTATTATCCCTCAACAGGACTACGAATCCAAGTGGCAGGCCTTCCGATTTGCTCTTCTCAGAAGAGTTGATTTCAGATATATTTCCTTGGATGCTCTGCGACAGGAGGCTGCAGAAAAATGGAATCTCAGTCAAGGTGTTATTATGCACCCCCTTGGGAAGGGATACGTCATCTTCTAGTTCCAGTGTGAAGGGGATAAGGCTACAGTTTGGAGAAGAAGCCCTATGAAAATAGGCTCTCAACTCATTCACTTTCAACACTGGAAACTCGATTTTAACATCCATGTGAAGTAGACTTGGTCTAAATTGATATGGATTTGCTTTCCCGATCTCCCCTTGGAGTATTGGCACGAGAATGTGCTTCTTTCGATAGCTAAGGTTGTTGGGAGACATGTTGCCTTGGATCGCCACACCAAGCAAGGTCTGATGGGCCATTTTGCTAGGGTTTTAGTTGAAATGGACATCTCTAAAATGGATTCCCGCATTGAGGAGGCTCAAGTTGAACGTTTTAAACCCAGCACATCGAAGGTTTTTGGCTTCAAGCAAAGGGTTTTGTGCGAAGATGACATTAGTCACTGTGGATTTTGTAAGAAACTGGGTCACAAGGTGGGGGAGTGTAGAACCAAGAAGCTAGAAGATGAAAAACAAACTGCCATGGACAGATCGACCTCTATTCTTGGAGCTATTTACGTGGAAGATGGAGTTAACTCAGTTCGTGTTGGCTCACCAACTGCTAGAGTGCCAATTATGGAAGTTATTCCACACGATTCTACTTCCAAAAATATGGTTTCACCAGCCATTCAAGGCACTGATAAGGAGGGAGAGATCCAAATCGTTGGACTCTCTTAGAAATAATCCTGCGATTTTAGGAAAGTCCACCTCACTAGATTTTGATGCTAATCCTATCCGTGACCTTCCTAATTTGGAGCATGGACATGAGGCTAGATCCAGGTCAGACTCGGATCTGGGTAGTAAAGATCCATCTGAGGACGAGGAAGAGAGCTCCACCGACCCTTTTGAGAATTCAACAGATGAGTCTGCTGTGGACAAGGATTCCCTCACAAGCTTGCCACCCATGCCAAGAAGGGAAGCCGCATATAAATCTCGTGGATGTGGGGTTTCTTTGTGAAGTGGTCGAACTGCTTCCACTACTCGCTCTTTGCCAGGCAACAGGTATGGGCGGGTTGCTATGCATTCTCAGGAGGTCGAAAAGATTGACAATGTTCTCTATGCTCATGAAAAAGGTGTGGCTGAACCTCTAAGAGGGGGAAAACAAAAAAAGAAGAAGAAAGGAGGCCAGACTAGCAAATCTGGTGGTACCAATTAATAATTTGTTTCTTATGAGAGTTCTTTATTGGAGCATCAGAGGCGTGAAGAAGGCCACTAGTATTAGAGCCTTGTCATCCATCATGAGAGATCATTCTCCTGATGTTGTTTGTGTGGCTGAGCCCATGGTTAATATAAGTAAATTTCCCTTCTTGTTTTTCAACAAATTGGGATTTGAGGCTGATTTTATTCATAATTTTTGAACGGATAAGGTCTCTAATCTTTGGGTGATTTGGAAGTGTGGAATGGTTCGTCCTTCAATTATTTCTATGTATGGCCAGCAAATTACAATGGTAGTTTGATTGGAATAGTAAGACCGTTTGTTTCTCTTTCATTCATTCATGTTAGTTGCCTTAAGGTGATGCGCAAGGAGCTTTGGATTGACCTAGGTGGGTCTCTCTTTTATTCCTTGGTCTATCATTGAACACTTCAATGCAACTTTGCTATCTCATGAAAAGAGGGGTCCAGATAAATTTAATCAGAGCTATGTGGTGGAATTTTAGGCTATGGTGGACTCGTGTCATTTAATTTTAATTCCCTCTCAGGGAAAGAAATTTACTTGGACGAACAATCGCATGAGAGGTCATGTGGCTGCTGTCCTGAATTGAAGTTTTAGCAATGGGAAATGAATTGAATGTTTTAATAGCATTTCTCTAGTTCTTCAATCTATTGTTTCTAATCATGCCCCCCTTCTGATCTTATCTGAGGTGGTCCTAAAGCCTGATAATATCCCCTTTAGATTTCATAATTTCTGGACAGAGGACGAATACTTCTTTTTTGTTGTCAAGGAAGTCTAGGGTAATAAGATTGATGGTAACCCAATTTATGTTCTGAGCCATAAGCTGAAACAAGTGAAGATGGCTATCAAGCCCTAGGCAAAACAAGCTTTCAATAATTTAAATTCTGAGGTGGAGAAAACTGTTATTAAATTGAAATCCATTCGAGATGATATTGAGGTTGTAGGAATGTCTGATGATTTATTCAATAAAGAAGTTGTTGCTAAAATGGCTTACTTAAAGCCACCAAGTGACATGCTCAACTTTGGTATGAGAAGGCCAAGCAGAAGTGGATGAAGGAAGGGGATCACAATTCCAAGTACTTTCACCTTTCTATGAAAATCAGGTATGCTCGCAATCAGATTAGATCTCTCCAGAAAGAAGATGGGTCTTGGACCTTTGATCAACAGAAGATGGGTCTTGGACCTTTGATCAACATTCTTTGAAGTCCTATATTTCTAGCTACTATAAATCTTTTCATAATGCAAAGCAGGTGATCCCTCAGTGGGAGCTTTTGGACTGTATTCCTTATGAGTTAGGGAATGGAGATAATTCTATTTTGGTGGCTATTCCTTCTAAGGAGGAGATTACTAAAACAGTCTGGGATCTTGACCCTAATAGCTCTCCTGGTCCGGATTGATTTTCAGGTAATTTCTTTCTTCATATTTGGGACATAGTAAATGTTAATTTTTGCAGAGCGGTGGCTCACTTTTTCAGGGTGGGTAAGCTTCCTTTGGGTGTGAACAACTGTGTCGCTACCCTTATCCCCAAAATTTCAGGTGCCCATTCCCTTAAAAATTTTAGTCCTATTTGTATGGGGAATTTTTTCTATAAAGTTCTCTCTAAGATCTTAGCATCCAGACTTTCTCTTTTTCTTCCCAGGCTAATCTCTGAGGAACAATGAGCTTTTCAGTAGGGAAAAGTTATCTCCTCTAATATTAGTCTTGCCTCTGAATTGAAAAATTTAATGCACTCTGCAGTGAGGGTAGGGGGCATGGGAATCAAGCTTGATGTCCAGAAGGCTTTTGATACCCTTTCTTGGGAGTTTCTTTTTGCGACTTTTCGTAAGTTTGGCTCCTCTGACCTTTAGGTTTCTTGGATTCATGAGATTCTTCTACCTTCTAGAATTTCCATCCTAATGAATGGAGGCCTTGTGTGGTTCTTTGGTGTTGGTCGTGGCCTTCGACAAGGAGATCCTATCTTTCCTATTCTATTTATTTTGGATGAGGAAGTCTTGTGCAGAGGTTTCAAGAATTTATCTAACATGGGTAAATTAAAGGCTCTTCCAGGTCCTAGAGAAGCAATTATTCCCTCTCACCTTATGTTTGCTAATGATATTTTTGTTTTCATGAATGCATCTGCTTCATATGTGAGAAATCTTCAAACCTTTTTATCCAGGTATTAGGTGTTTTCTGAACAACATATTAATCTGGATAAAAGCAAATTATTTTTTGGCAAGGTGGCTCCGCACAGAAAGCAGTTCATCTTTGATCTCCTGGGTATTTTCTCTGCCAAACTTCCTACAAAATACTTGGGAGTGGAGATTTTTAAAGGTTGCATTTCTTGTAATCACCTGTAGCCTATGGTAGATAAGATCAATTCGAAGCTGGCTAGTTGGAAGGGGAAATTGCTTTCCCTTGCAGGTCGGGTGGAACTTGTCAGATCAGTTATTTTCAGTCTCCCTATCCATAACTTTACAATGTATTGGTGGCCTCAATCTTCCATTAATACTATTGAGTGATGGATGCGGAATTTTATCTGGTCTGACGATATTGAGAAGTAGAAGAAGATTATTGTTAAATGGGAGAGCATTTGTAAGCATAAGCAAGAGGGTGGCCTGAAAATTAGGTGTATACAAGACGTAAATAAAGCTTACTTATGTAAGTTGGCCTGACAAATCAAGCACAAGAATTCCACTATGAGCAAATTCTTCAGGCCAAGATTGTCAATGCAGATGGCTCACTGAAGCTTGGCTATAAGTCTTCCTCCATTTTCCATGGGCTGAAAAAGGTTTGGACTTTTATTTCAGAGTTTAAAAGGTGGTCGGTTGGGGATGGAAAGAAAATTAACTTCTGGCCTGATAAGTGGCTGGAAGGAAGGTCTTTTGTAGAAGATTCTAATTTGAATTTGAGTCTTTTCAAAGGCATGAATCTTAAAGTTGCTAATTTCATTTTTGACAAGAGACGGTGTTTTCCTTCGGTGGCCTCATTGTATTTAAGAGACTTCTTTACTAAAGCTGCCCAGATTTATCTTTCAGACTCAGAGGATGTGTGCCACTGGATGCTAACCCCCTCCGGCGCCTTCTCTACTTGCTCGGCTTGGGATGAAATAAGGAAAAGGAACCCCAAGGTGGCCTGGTTGTCTCTTGTTTGGAAGTCAAGGATTTTGCCTCGTCAGGCAGTCTTTGGTTGGAGATTCGCCCACAAAAAGTTGCCAAATGATGATAAAGTTAGTAAGCGGGGTTCATATGCTTTCAAGATGCGATCTTTGTGGTTCAGCTGTCGAAGCCAAAATCCATCTGTTCTTAACATTCAGTTATGTAACCATTCTTTAGGAGAGGTTTTGTGATCTCTTTGGCATTTCCTGACCATCTTTTTCTATGATTGAGGACCTCTTTCTATGATGGAAGAGAAAAGGTATGAAGGTCTCTTTCAAAGAAGTTTGGAATTGTGGGGTTATTCTCATTCCTTACTGTCTATGGTTGGAAATAAATGCCATGCGCAATGATGGAGTGCCTCATCCAAGTCAGCGATGTTTCTCTATTATTCAAGGTGAGCTGAGATCTTTTTCTTTGGTTTACAATGGGAAGAATCTCTCCATCTCAGACCTGATGTGTGCTAGGCGCATTGGTATTTCCAGATTTATTGGCAAGAGAAGCGATCCTATAGAAGTCTTCTGGTGCCCCCCTCAACCTTGTTGGTCTAAGCTTAATTCTGATGGATGTTCCCTTGGGAATCTAGGCAAGGTTGGTATAGGAGGTATTCTCCGAAATAGTAAAGCGGAGGTGATCTTCAACTTCAGGGAATCTATTGGAGTGAAAACTAACTTTGAAGCAGAATTCTCCGCTGTGATTTCTGGTATTGAATATGCAAGAGATTATGAGGTTCAGAATCTTTGGATTGAAATTGACTCAGTGGCAGTAGTGATTCTTCTCTCTAGAGGCTTCATTCTATGGATCGTCTTTCAGAGATGGAGAGGGCTTCAAAATTATTTAAAGTCTATTGTATGGAAAATTTCTCACTATTTTTGTGGTGGTAATACCGTTGCGGATTTTCTCGCAAACTTTGCAGCAAGACTTGAAATTTCTGATCCTGTGGTTGCTTGACCCCCTTTGATGATTTTGGATCTTGAGCAGGATGCAAATATGCATCCTCGCTATAGATTCTTACAGTCTATTTGGGTTGATTTTCTTAAAGGTTTTCCCCTGCTGATGGCATTGCCAAAGGTGGGGATTTTGATCTTAGTTTTTCTTCATTTTTCGAGTTCTCCATTGTACTATATTTTTCTCTTCTTTTTGTATTAATACAAATTCAGGATCTCTTAGCGAAAAAAAAAGGGTTAACTGACGTGTTTTCAGTGCCTCGTGCCCTTTAACTTTAGAACACTAACGACAAGTTGTGTTCATTAGCAGCTTTGTTTGTATTTCACTTTCTCAATCTAATATTTTCTTTTGCTTAGTTGTTTGGTTGTTTTAACAAAACAATATGAGTTTTATTTAGGGAAGAATTAAGGACCACAGAGGCTATCCAACAGTCTATTTAATAATTTACTCATATTATGTAGTTATGTAGTTAAATCCTTCCTTGTTCAGTGCCTCATTTAATTTGATACAAGATTGAAGCATTTATCAACAAAAGCAAATTTCAATAAGCATGAGAATAAACTAGCAAATCGATTGTAAACAGTTTAGAAATCATATGGATTAAACCATGATCAAAACTGTTTAAAACTGTGAAATCAACACCGTTTAAAAACAGTAAAACCATTTAGTAAATGGCTCGGTTTTGGTTTTAGCCAAATAAATGTGAACAGAATCAAACCGTACGACATACACCGAAACTGAACCGATTAACACATTTTATATGAAGAATCAACTTTAGCAAAACTTAATTGGAAAGTTGATATCCTAAATATCTTTAACTGAATCAATTAAATAATCAACTGAAATGGAATGCCTAAATCTTTTTTCGCTCTTCCATTGAGAATATTGGACTTTGTCTTCCTTGGTGCTCTTCAATTCTGATCATGTGTATGCTCAACCATCGCCGCTTTGTGATTTAAGGCCAAGCTAAACATGATTGAACTAGAGTTCGGCTATGGTATTTTTCCTTATCCACAAGGTCCCCTGAGCTCTAGTAGGTTGACGAACAATGTGCCTAACTTTACCCTTTTCTTCCTCGGGGAAAAAATTAGAATTTGGAAAAATTCATTGGTCTTATTCCATGTTACGACACTTGTGAGTACAAAAGTACAAATCCTCCTTGGGAAGATAGAACCCTAATCACCACTATATCACGATCTTCTAGATCTTCTAATTCGTTTTTTAACTTGCGCACTTCTTCTACATCAAGATAGACTACTTGTACAAGATAAACTACCTCCCTAAAGACCAGATCATCCATCCTGCCAACTATCCTCTTCTCAACCCTTACTGTATCTTTCCCAAACCTACAACCTGTCAGATCTCAGCTTTGTCCAAAGAAAACTCATCCCCTTAGGTAGTATATACAGGTTTCAAGATTTGATCAATATCAAATACCTACCACTAACCAAGAGCAGCTCTTCACCTTAGAGCTACACCACGAGTTCCCTCATTAGTGGGTTGAACAAGAATACATGCACCTCCATTTTGGTTTCATCAAATTATCCCTGGAGTTCTATGGCATAAAAGATTAGCCCTGAAGTTCTATGGCATAAAAGGCCTCCTAGTTGTCTCAAGGATCGCCCTCCTTGGCAACTGTTTCATGTAGTACAACCATGCAATCATGGTAACCATCTAGACCAACCTTAATGGTGGCATGGTGTTTTTCATCTTGTACCCAATTTCAACATGCCATTATTCGATCAACACCTGACCACTACCATAAAACTCCAAGTTCAAATCAACGGTGCTCCCCAAGGTCAAATGGCCTATCGGTTCCAGAATCATGCTTTTGACCTTGTAATGGGCATTCAGAAGATGCTCTCTTCTTCATGGTTGATTATGATAAACAAACTAGTTGCACTTATGTCTCCAAGTAGCTCTCCTCTTAATTCAAAGCTTTTGCAATGTTCCATGCTAAAGAACTTGAAAGGAAACATCTTGAAGATCAAATCCGCAGTCCTTAAGGGTTCTAGACTCAGAGGACAATGCCTTATCATTTCTTCCTCGTCAACCTATCCACCAACCCTCACCATTTTTTAACCCTATATCTCTCACTTCTCCAACCTAACACCTTCACCACCCACCCCTAATAGATCTTTCCCCATTGAGATGCTAATGAATTTGCAACGCTAACAACAAACCTTAGCATCCAAGTCGTCGCCAAATAACGTCTCCGTCTCCAACCTCATAGATGTCTTCAACCATATATATAGATCGCATCCTTTCGAAATACTACCCATGGCCCTTTTCCACTCAACCTACCCAACCTCCATCATCTGTTGGAAGTGGGTTCATTACCATATTTGGTTGTGATTTGGTACGAATTGCAAATTCTCCCTTATCGAATAGGTATTGGATGGTGTGTTGGAGCTAGGGGTGTCAATTTTAAGCCTGCATCGGTAGGCCCGATCGAGCCCGACACGTTTATGGCCCAACCTAGACTGGCCCGATTAATAAACATATCGGGCTCAATTATTAAACGGGCGTTCACGGTGTAGGTAGCTAGCCCGTTGGGTGCCCGACCGAACCGACATGTTTATATGCCTGACTTGAACCAACTCGTTGTAGCCCGACCCGACCCGACCCCCTTTAATACTACATAAAATTCTTATTTTGCCACTACTAGTAAGAAACTAATTAAACTTTTTTACCTTTTGCTTTGTAGTAGGATTTGACTTAATTAAGCTTTATTTTGTAAGTTGTAATGATCATAATCTTTTCTTTAACAAAAGAAAAAAAAAAAAGAACAACCATAATCTCAATCCACTTAAGAATAGAATTTTAGGGTAGGCAAGTTTAAAGCCCGTTTAGAGCCCGTTTAGACTTAAATAGGTCCGTAGCCTAGTGAATGCCCGGTTAAGGCACGTTTAAGGATGCCCGATTAAAATCCGACACCGACCAACCCGATTATAAACCATACCATGTCCCCCAAAGCTAGGCCCATTTACTAAAACGGGCATTCATGGTGCAAGACTTTCAAGTGGTCAAGCCCGATTAGGCCTGACCGAGACCGACCCGGCCCAACCGGTTGACACCCCTAGTTGGAGCATATAGCAATTGTCATTTGAATGCCCCTTTTGACCATGATAGTCATTGGATAGTCATTCTTTGTACCACTTAGGAAGTGGTTCAGACAATGCCCATAGTGGAGGTGGAGTTAGTAAGCCCTCGGCTTAGAGTTTCTAGTAAACTGTCCAAAGTGGTATACCTAAATCAGTAAATTGCCTCTTGAGTTTGTTTGAAGTAGTTCCCTCTAAGATGAAGGGTGCAAATCTAGATTGATTAGAAGTGACCGTATTGACTTCTACCTAACTGTCGGATTTAGGTTGAAATGGCCTCTTGCCATTGTTGGATTGATATCCATATCTAGTTACAATGGGTAAGTTTCCCTCAAACATGGCACCTTTTACTAGAGATCCAACTTCGGGAAAACACCGCAAAATAATGTAATGAGTGTGCATGTAATTCATGTAATTCGCCATAAATGTTTTTAACCACCATTTGGACTTGCTCTTTTTTTGTCAGTTTGTCCCACATTAAGGCTGCCTTAGCCCAAAACCTTGCTAGGAAAGCGGTAAATCCTCATTAGTCATCTGTGTTATTGTTTCAAGTTCTCTTCTTGTCATTTCCATTTTAATGTTGTAGAAGTACTGGTTCTTGAAGGCCTTTCCAATTTCATCCTATGTGCAGGTGTAAGAACTATCAAGAGACATGAGCCAATGTGAGGCCGTCCTGACTAGGGAGAATTGAAAGGCTTAACGGACTGGTTTGCTAGAGAATCATTGCACTTTGAGTTGGCCAATAAAGACCTTTAGATCAGCCTTAATTAGATTCTCCTGTACTGCTAACTTCTCAAATTTCCATTTGAATTATGGAAGTAGGCTAACATTTGGGAATAAGGTCAATCTAAAACTGGTTGCCTTTTGGGTTATCAAAAAGAGAATCTCAATCCCCTTCCCAATAGATTACCATGATATACATCCTCTTTTTGGATTTCTATGAATTTTTCATTATTATTAAAAAAAAAAAAAAAAAACCTGATAGGTTGAGGTACTCAAGCGTAACACATTCCGGTGACGGTTGTATTTAATCCTTCACCCCGTTATTTGTGAATGCCAACTAAGCTTTTTTAAAATTAAAAAAAAACCCAAAAAAAAAAGAACTTTAATCAAAAGACTATCCTGCCCTAACATACAAGATCTGAACCGATTTTATTCAAAATCAATCCCAGCCACACAATCTGAATCATG
>NW_024868500.1:61396-96891 GCF_013358625.1 Macadamia integrifolia
AAAAAAAAAACCTGATAGTTGAGGTTAGGGGTGTCAATTTGTGGCCCGAACCGGGTAAACTGACCGGGACCGACCGTTTAAAGACCGGCCCGGCCCGGACCGTTTATAAATGGTCGGTCTCGGTTTTGCTACTTGAACCGTCGGGCGCCCGATCGAGACCGACCGAATAACGCCCGACCGAGATCGGCCTATTGTGCACCGACTTGGCCCGACCCTTTAATGATTGTAGAATACCTATTTTACCCCCCAAATTAAAGAATGAAAACTAAAAAGTAAAGACATGTTCACATTTTAAATAATGGTTATATTTTGTATCATTTATTGATTTATTGTCATTTTTTTGGGCTTGCATAAGTGGGCCGAAATATAATAGCACATTTTAAAGAGGGCCCGTTTAAAAACCGGTTAAAGCCCGTTTAACATTAAACATGTCCGTAGCCCGGTTAAGGCCCGACTAAAGCCCGATTAAGGTGGCCCGATTATAACCCGAGACCGACCGACAGAATATAAAGTGTACCATGCCCTCAATAACTAAGCCCGATTAGTTAAATGGGCGGACACGGTGTAGCCTTTGAAAGTCTTCAAGCCCGATTAAGCCCGACCGAAACCGAACCGGCCCGACCGGTTGACACCCCTAGTTGAGGTACTCAAGTGTAACACATTCCGGTGACAGACGGTTGTATTTAACTAGGGGTGTCAACGGTCCGGGTTGGTGCGGTTTCGGTCCGGTTCCACCGGTTTCGGTGTGACTTTGGAACTAACCGAAACCGCCCCATTAAGGAATTATCGGTTTCGGTCCGGTGTCGGCTTCGGTGCGGTTTGGGTTCGGGTTGTACCGGTTTGGATTTATCAGGTTCATTTCGGTTTGGATCGGTTTTTTAAACCGGTATGGACCATTAGCTTGGGCACTTGGGCTTGGGCGCTTGGGCAGTTGGGCTTGGGCAGTTGGGCTTGGGCACTTGGGTTTTGACAGGTTGAACTTGAATAGTTGATAAATGTTGGGCTTGGGCACTTGGGCTACTGTTGGTCCAGTTGGACACTTGGGGCCTTGGGCTTCTCCCACTTGAGAGTTGGCCCAGTTAGATTAATGAGTTTTAACTTTTAAGTCCGATTTTATATCGGGCCGGTTTGGATCGGTTCCGGTTTCGGTGCATATTTCCGGTGTTTCCGGTGGCCCAATGGTCTAACCCGAACCGAACCGAGACCGGATTCAATTTTAAATACAAACCGAAACCGGCCCGATAAGCCACCGGTTCGGTTTGGATCGGGCTTAATCGGTTCGGTCCGGTCCGGTTTAACCGGTCCGGTTTAGATATTGACACCCCTATATTTAACCCTTCACCCCGTTATTTGTGAATGCCAACTAAGCTTGTCATGTACTCATGTCCCATGTCCGGTTTTGTTTAATACATTTAAAGCCCTTTTAAGCCCTCACCCGCCGTATAAAGATACCTTTCAGTCTCGCGCCTCTTCCTCTACCCTTCCCCTCGCTCTCGGCGGTGTTTCGAATTTCAAAATGTCGATATTTGCTGAGGCGAGGAGCGACACCTGCTAAGAGATTGATACAAAGCGCGTATTTTTTTGATCTGCGAGGCTCGAAAAATTCTTCTCTTTTGCTTTCAGGGAAGAATCGAATTGAATTGAAAATGGCGGCATACAGAGCCGACGATGATTATGACTATCTGTTCAAGGTTGTTTTGATCGGCGATTCAGGTGTAGGGAAATCCAATCTTCTATCCAGATTCACCAGGAATGAGTTCAGCCTTGAATCTAAATCTACTATTGGTGTTGAATTCGCTACAAGGAGCATTCACGTTGATGATAAGGTCATCAAAGCGCAGATTTGGGATACGGCCGGCCAAGAAAGGTTTTTAGCTCATTCTACAGTGCTGCATTTTCTTAAGATATATTATTTTCTTCACTTCAATTGGTATTGGGCCATTAGATCTCTATGGTTGCTTTTGATGTGGAATTCTGTTTTGTTTTTTCATCTTTTGAATATAGCAATATCGGAATGCTCAGTTCGTCGGCCTTACGGAGTGATTGTCGTTTGTTTATTAGACCAGGGGCCTTAAATTTCATGAATCTGCTGTCCGAATTTCATTTGTTGATGGCAGACAAGAGCTGGATCTACTTTTCTTTTTCGTTTTGCGGGCATTGGTTTTATTTTCTATGATCTGCTTGTCAGAAGGGGAAAATGATTTTAGATTAATGCTGCTTTTTTCATTCAAAAGAATTTTCTCTTTTAATGTTTTTATATCTAACCGCGGATGTCTGGGAAAAAAAAAATTAACGTACTCTTCTTTTGTCAGATCTGATGATTGATATTGTAGTTTTTGGAGGAGCGCAGCAGCTAAATGGCTCATATTTCTATTAAAAATTGATGCTTTTAGGGCAACAATTATACCGATTATACCAAAGTTTTTTTTTTTTTTAATCCTGGATCTTAGTTAACAACGTTATTTCAATTTGCAGGGAAATATTAAAGAATTATTTATGCATTGTAAACTTTGATTCTGAGCATTGATCAGAATTTTGTGTTGGTTATCTATATCAATCAGCTATCTAGGTTCTAAACCCTACTGACGTGTTCCAAACCTGCACAGTATTATAACGTTTGATAATCTAGATTGTGCCTTGAAAGTTGTCCTATCTGTATCCACTTGATGCTGATCACTTCCTTTATGATAATGTGTTCATTGCGACTATTTATATTGGAATGCTATGTGCTTACCTAACCTTCTTTATGATAATGCGTTTATTGAGAATATGCTGTAATTCTACATGCACAGTTGCACACCAGTGCTTGGTGATGCAGTTTTCAGCTGGTAGAAAGAAGATTTCTGCAGTTTGGTTTGGTCTGGGTTGGTTCCATTTTTGGTTCGAACCATGGCCTGCGGGTCAAGAATTGTCATATGTGTGGAGCTAATTTAGAGACTTTTTGCATGGCCTGCAGTTCCATAATTCCTGAAAATCAGGAATTTTATCTTCACGCAATTTGTGTGATCTAATTCAGATTGAAGGAGCTGAAAGAGTTAGGGCATACCCAAAATGACCACAGGAGAAGTAGTGAGGAATGACATACATAGTCTAGGGCTTGTCCCAAGTATGATCTCAGATAGAGCTGTTTGGAGGGCAATGATCCATTTAGCCGACCCCATTCAGCTGAGTTTTCTTAGACTTGTTGGTGTTGTGATATTTTCCTTTTACTCTCACTTTTCCTTTTTATTTTTTGTTTTTCCACAGATCAATGTAGCGACCCCATTAGGTTGGGACAAGGCAGAGTTTTTTGTTGTTGTTAGTTGTTTAGGAAGGCTGGGATATGTCCATTGTCCACTCATTTTATTAAATTTCTTTAATTGACTAGGTTGTTCACTCTGAATAAGGAACTCCATTTTAGCCCATGGAAGGGGGGATGTTTCCTTTTTTAATTAGTCTTTGTTTTATTTAATTTCTTTAAAAGTTTTGGTTAGTTTAATGATTTCCAAGCAATCCTTCTGCTAGAGAGTCTTGGTTATTTATTTCTTTCATGTTTTGAGTTATTTTTTGAACATGTAAGAGGCACAGTCTCCATACATTTGAATGAATGAAAGCTTGGCTTGTTGCCTTCAGTCTGGTGGAGATTCAGAGTATTGGTTCTGTGGTGATTCAGTTCTAGCCCTTGCTGTGGTGATTTAGTAAGTTGATTGATGGTGATTCCTCATCCATATCCTCTTCTCCTTTATCGTTTCTTAGTTTGTTTTTTTCTATTTTGAGATCTGATTCTGCATTCTGTTCTCTGATTGCTGTTATGATTTCAGATCATTGGTTGGTGATTGTTAGAACCCTCAAAATTCCTATCATTGAATTCTGTTTTATAATCAATTTTAGATTCCTTGTGCCAGTAGAGTATTTCCATGTCTCCTAAGCAGACTGTTGGATTGTCCTGAAATTTTAGCAGCTTATTCCCTTAGACCAATTAAATCTTTCGACTTGAATTCTGGCCTTATCTGATCTGTTGATATCCAGATATCTGATTTTTTCCAAATTATGGTTCCTTTATCTTGTGATTCTGGAATTTTTTGTTGGTTTCTAAACCCTTCCCCTTGGGTGATTAAAAACCATATTATTGAAGCCTTACTGAGTATACTTTATTATAGTGTGTCCATGCATTTGTATGTGTATGTGTTGTGTGTGTCTGCATTTTTGTGTGTCTGCGTTTTTGTGTGTGTGTGTGTGTGTGTGGGGTGGGGATTCCTTACATTATCATAATTATTTATATTTTTTATCTTTTCCCCACATCTTTCCTTTTCCATGGTCACCTTTCTTTAGGCATGGTATTGCACTCCACAGTGCTCTAGAAGCAACAGGTGTACCATAGTTTCTATGTGATCCATGCACGGTCAAACGATGATTAAATTTATAAAAAATAAAGAATATTTACTGCAGGCCTCTCCATTGGGTTTGAATGTACTGATTTGTGTTGAATCCTTTGTCCCATGTCTCCGAGATTTTAAATTCTAAAACATATTAGGGTTTGTAGTTATGAATATGATGAAACGAATTTTCTCATTGTTGCCAATACAAGCCATATTAGCAAGATGCATCTTTTATAAATATGTAACATTGTTACTTTATGGTATTTATAGGTGCTGTAAATGCTGATCTAGTGTTTATGTTCTTCTAGAGATAAATTTGGAAGTTAATACGTGGTCCAAAATCTAAATCTAGTATTTTTCTATGAATCTGTTGGCAGATTTCTGATGGAATGCTTAGTTTTTCTATTGGATGTAGAACATGTTTTCTGTTTCTGATAAATTTGTGGATGTTACTGATTGATGCTTGGATGAAATTGCACGATGAGAAGTAAGCAAGCAGGGAAATTATGAGGAGTTAGGAATTGTTTGTTGTAGTGGAATGCAGATTTGAAAATGTAAGAGTAGACTGTCCCTTCAAAGAGTATATTTTATTTCCCGCTGGTACTTATTTTAAAAATGCAACCGTGATCTCTGGCATAGCTTATCTAGATATGTGACATGCAGAGATCTGTTGTTGCTGCAAGGGGAACTCGACTTTGCGTGAATAAACTATTTTGAGAGGATTGTTGAAGTATTAGAAGACCCCTTCCACGATTTCAACTACACTTGTAAAATTGGTACTTGTTATTGAATTCCTATTTCTGTAGGATTATGGAAAGAAATGGACATGCTTTTCTAAAGTTGGAGGTTTTGTGTTCGTTCACGTTTGAAATTTAAGAGGAAACCTCAATATGTTTTCTCTTAGTGCAAATTATTATTTTCTTCCTTTTTGAGCAAACCCTGAAATAATTTTGTTATCCACACCAACATGTTGGCATAAGATTTTAGATGATCTAAATAGAAATTGAAGGTAGTATTCTCTTTTCACATTGGTTCACCAAATTTTCTTGTCAATTCAATACCTTGAAAGAATGAAGTCTTGAAAAATAATTTTAGATAAGCTAAGCTTTCTTCACAATATTGAAGGGAAGGTTCAGTTGCAGTTACTGAGTTGGTTGTACTTGGGATTTTCCATGAAGGGTCAGATGTGTCCATGATGCAATACTGGGTCACAGAACCCTGCTTTGGGGTCACTATGGACCCACCCAAATGATAAGATCCAAATATAAGAATGTAATAAATAAATGGAAGTTAAGAATGTAATGGCAATTATGTAATTAAATAGAAGTTTGGATCGTTTGGGTAAGTTAACGGAATAAGGACAAAGAGAGAAGGATAAAATTGGAATTTGATTTAAGGGATGGAAAACAGAATTAAGTTATGAATGGGGGGCTAAAGTGTACTTAATTAAGTTGCCGTTACGATGTAGAACTGAAGATCTATCGCGGGAGGCCCAAGAAAGTTGCTGCCTAGTGTGGCTCAGCCTATTTTGAGGCTTGGGTCCACTTTTATTTCACGTTTTAAGTGTTTCTTTTATGTTTTAAGTTGTTTTGGTCAGTTCCGTTTGTACCGGTGGTTTGTTTTGGGTCAGTTTAAGTTAAACATTTCTTTTATTGTTTTAAGTCTTTTATTTTTGGCTCCACATCCTTTTAAAGTCCAATTAGACTTTTAAAAGGAATTGCCATTTTTAATTAGAGTCTGCTTGTCTTCAGAAATTGCTGTTCTTTTCTTCCTTGCGTGGAGAACTTCCTTGTGAGAAACAAGGTATGACTGATGTGTGATCCAGCCAACACCTTGGCGGTGGGAAGCCCAAGTACGTTCCTCTCTGTTTACCACTTTTAAGGTACTGATCTGCTGTTTATTTCTGTAATTCTGTTTGTCATTGATATCAACTAGAAGTGCTGATTTAGAGGTGAGTTTTAAACTTGATTCAGATTCGGTTTTCAGAAATCATCAACCAATATTGCCATCTTTCATATTCTATTCTCAGATCTAAATTCTGTCGACTGTTGGTTAGATTCCTAGTACGAGTAGGATTGGTTCTTTGACCTTGAATTGCTGAAATCGATACCTGTTTTCTGTTGTTCTGTTTCTTCTGATTCTGATAACATAGCATAACCAGAATTTTAGTTTGACACATTTACCCTTCTCCTAATGTCACTAGGAATCCCCTGTAAATTCAGTTCTGACCGTTGGATCAATCTGAAAATTTCAGCAGAGATTCCATCCTTTAAGAAAAGAACTTGACCTGATTTTCAGGTCCATCTGATTGTCTGATTTTGTGATGAGTTTTCTCCTAAATCTGGATATTTGTCTCTCTCTGCTCAATTCTGTCTAGTACTGTTTTAACCCTTTAATTCATTATTACATTACCTTAACCTTGATACAGCCTCTCTACAAGGCACCCAAATCACAAGCAAATGTAAGAGCAGGTTGTAATTCCTACTTGTATCAAATCCAAAGCATAAAACACCAATCAGCAAGTATCAAACTAATGATAAATTACTGAAATTGCTTTAGACAGTAGGATGTAACTCGCCTCTCATTGCAGCTCTTGAACTTACAGCAGGGGAGATAATAGAGCCTAAGTAACTAGGGTTTATATTGCTCTAGACCAGTGATTATTATCCCAAGATTGGAGGTTGAATGGAGCAGTATCGAGAGGGAGATGTTTGAACCAGTTTAGTGCTGGAATAGAGTGAATCAGAATCGAGATAATAAGTAGGAAATGATGAGCAACAGGGGAAATATAAGAAGAAGAGATGTCATACCTGAGAGAAGGAAGAAAGAGAAAAAGAAGCACAGCCAATAGGCTACTCAGGCCACACAGGCAACACTCAAAACCAAACTCAATATTGCATTCTCTATTCAATTTTTTTTTTCCCCCATACAGCCAGTAGGCTACACAGGCCACACAGGCAACACTCAAAACCAAATTCAATATTCCATTCTCTATTCAATTTTTTTTCATTGGATTACATGCATATTTAAAGACAGAACTCCTAACTACTTTCTAAAACAAAGATAGAACTCAACTAGGAAACTAACTCTAAAACAAATAAACCAATGTTCTAAGTATTCTACTTTCCAAATTAACATAAAATAAAATATTGCAAGATTCTCCACAGGCAACACTCAAAACCAAATTCAATATTCCATTCTCTATTCAATTTTTTTTCATTGGATTACATGCATATTTAAAGACAGAACTCCTAACTACTTTCTCAAACAAAGATAGAACTCAACTAGGAAACTAACACTAAAACAAATAAACCAATGTTCTAAGTATTCTACTTTCCAATTTAACATAAAATAAAATATTGCAAGATTCTCCCCAAATTAATAACTAAATATTCTATTGGACTTAAAGCCAGATTTGGACCTTGTTCTCGGTCTAGGCTTCCAAACCAGTTTGTAAAGGTCCATGGCAGCGGTACTGCATCAGTCCATGTCCTTTATTGAGTGCAAAAAATTATCCTTCTGGATACAATCAAAGTGAGAGAAAGAAAATAAACTCTCATTATCTTCTCAGAAGAAATATATCTTTTTATGAATTGATTGTGTCTTTGATTTTGGGGCTCCAAAGAAAAAAGATTTTCTCAATCAGGAAGTTCATCCAGGTTCAGAATTTTTCATAGCTTGTTTGCTGTGAAGCAGAAGATATAGTTTCTTTTCCTTTTCTTTCTCCTTTCCTAAATAATTAAGTGGAACAGATATGAAGTCAAAATAGTTGTCGTCTGTTCATTTTATTAAACGTTTTCTACTTGGGATTTAATGTCAGGTATCCTTTTACAATTACCATTCAAGTGGATGCATAGTTGTCAAGGTGTTGCGCCTTGGCATCCGGGCACTGTGACAACTAGTGTCGCCTAGGAGGGTGTTTTGGTTGCTTTGTTGGTGTCGCCTCGTATCCAAGCCCCCTCCATTGCCTTGGTTCGCCTAGACACCGTGACAACTATGAGTGGATGGTCATCATTACCACTTTAGTCCTTGAGTGGATGGGTTCATTGTACCCTAGTTGTTGATAGGAAACCTTCTGCTACTTGCTTGCTTTGTGATGCAGAATCAGTCCATGATTCAGATTGTGTGGCTGGGATTGATTTTGAATAAAATCGGTTCAGATCTTGTATGTTAGGGCAGGATAGTCTTTTGATTAAAGTTTTTTTTTTTTGGGGGGGGGGCTAGTATGGATTTTTTTAGTGTTTTTAAAGGGAAAGAGAATGCTGCCCGTTGGCGCAGATACACACCAGCGTGCGCGGCCAATAGGAAGGCGTGCACAAGCATCTTCAGCACGGGGCAACAAGGTCGTTCTGCCCTGCTGTGTCTAGGTGTGTACCTGCACCAGAGGGCAGGTTTCTTTTCTCCATTTTTAAATTGGAGTATTAGGGCTGGTTCATGTTTAGCTATTGATTAGGAGTTTTTTTAGAGTTTAAACAAATATATTTTAGCTTGGGTCTAAGGCGACAACACGCCTTGTTGACACTTCACGAGTTTACATTGATTTATGTAAATTTCTTTGTTTTTCAATGAATATGCTTATATTATATCCATGCCAAATGCCTCGTCATCTAATTAGTGATGCGCATGAATGAATTACATAGTTTTCAATGCGGAGTTATGTGTTTTGAGTCGTTACTTTCGTGCTTAGCGGGGCTATCAAGAATTCATTCTCATTCCTCCTTTCATGAAAGTATGTGGGTGATGGATTATCTTGGTGGTGGACGTCATGCATGTAGGATGCTTTGGCTTGACAGATCTATATGGTACGTCAGGTAGACAGTCGGTACCTTACTATACTTTGTTGTTATAAGCCTATGGTTGATTTGTATTGGTGCGTTGTTGACAGCCGGCACTTATTATAGTTGTCTTAACCCGTCAATATTTTTGCATGGATCCTTGCACTCGTCCTTGCTTGGAATCCCCCTGTAACCGACCCCATTAAGTTGGGATAAGGTTTTGGATGTTGTATATTTTAGGGAAAATGTTCTGTACAGGAGTGTAGCCTACGCTAGTGCTTCCTTGTGTCTCTCTCTCCTTTCCTTTACTCTCCTTAAATGACATCTTTGCCCATTGAAATGATTCTTTTCTGGGGGCATGTTCATTGGGTATTTGGGTGTTTCCTGCTGGCGTAGGCTACATTTTCCAGACAGGATATGCTCCCTATATGGCTATATCTTCTCTCACCCTCTCACGGCTGTCAATTTGTCCTTTTTTCCCCCCTCTTATTTCTTCTCTTCCTTTTGCCCCCTCCCATCAATTGTTAGTTTCCTGATCCTAAAACTTAGGTTTCTTCCCCTTTTTATTTTCCTAGAGATATGATCCCCTTTTTCCTATCCTTCATCCCACCTCATCAAATTCATATACTCTGAATATTTTATGCCTGATTTTCCCCTGGAAATTATTCATTCGGATCTAATGATTATTGTCTTAAGATCTGATCACTAGATCTAAGATCAGATCTCGTAATTATTAGATCTGATTGGCAGATCTAGGCAATTTTAGCCCTTGAAACACAATCTTGGAGATTGGCCCATCAACTGCGGATCTATATTGATTGATCTGCATCATCTTGTTCATCATATATTATGCATTTAATGAACTTTTTGGGGATTTGGGAGACGCAAGTCTTAGAATTCTATGTAGAACTTCCTGGACACAATATTGGAGAGTAGGTTTTTCCACTTGTGTAGTTAGAAATAATTAGGTTTGATTATTATATGATGTGGAATAATAGACATTCATTGGGAAATTACCAATTCCGTGTACCCAAATATATACGAACGATCATTGTATGGGAAATCAGCGTTTTCAAACAATTACACTGATTTTCTTAAGCAACTGTATGTTGTAAAATGCAAATGCCAATTTGTACGCTGAATCTTCTATGAAATTATTAACAAGAATAGTTTCTACTTTATGCTTGTGGGACAAGTGAATTTTGGGTTTAAAAGAAATTTTTTCTTCTAATCTGATGGGAAGCAGATCTTGTTATTAGCTATAAAGTGTTTATGGTTTGTCCTTCAGATTTATTGTTTCCTTTTTGTAATAATGGTCCATTCTACAAAAAGTCTTACTAGTTTTCTGAACTTTGTACCAAAGTCACTTGTTATTGATTCACTGCCTTCATTTCTGCCTCTGATATGCTTTTGCTAGGTCTGGTTATTTTGTTTGGGTTGTGAATCGTGATGTTGTGATGCACAGATGATTGAATTTTTCATCTTTCCCCGTCTTTAAGCAAACACCCCATACATATCACATACCAGGACAAAATTGGTAGAACAGGTTCATATTATTATTTGATATGTTTTCTTTTACACAAATTATATTGCAACCATATATCTTGCCAGTTATTCCCAGTAGGATGATGATTCTCGAGGTCCCATATGCAAATGATCCTTCTTTTTCCCCTTATTATGACAAGTCCTAGTTGGTATATCCCATAAGAAGCCAGGCATATGCTACTCAGATTTACCTTTTTATCTCCATGAAGTCGGTGTATTATTTATTTATTTATTCTGTTACTTGTAACACTCTATATTGTTTTTCCTTTATTCTATCTTGTTTCTTTTGTAGATCTCAAAAAAAAAAATTTATGTCTGGTTGAATAGTAGTACACCTTAATAATTCTGTGAGTTATTTCAATTTCTTTTACATAGATACCGTGCAATCACGAGTGCGTACTATCGAGGAGCTGTTGGTGCCCTTCTAGTCTATGATGTTACTCGTCATGTTACTTTTGAGAATGTGGAGAGATGGTTGAAAGAGCTTAGGGACCACACTGATTCAAACATTGTGATTATGCTTGTGGGGAACAAGGCTGACCTGCGCCACCTGCGGGCTGTTTCTACTGAGGATGCAAAGTCCTTTGCTGAAAGAGAAAACAATTTCTTCATGGAGACATCTGCTCTGGAATCTATGAATGTGGAAAATGCCTTCACAGAAGTGCTCACTCAGATCTATCGTGTTGTCAGCAGGAAGGCTCTTGATATTGGGGATGATCCTGCAGCCTTGCCCAAGGGACAGACCATCAATGTTGGCACCAAGGATGATGTGTCAGCTGTGAAGAAAGTTGGATGCTGCTCTGCTTAACCGAACGAAGGAATGGGGATAGAGATCTAATTGTTAAAGATATATCCCACTTATCGGCTTCGGAACTCTTCGTTCTATGGTGGTGTGTGTGGTTCCCGTCAGTATTTAGTTGAGATTTTGGGTGTTGACAACAGCGAATGCTCCCATAGACTTTTACTGTTATATGTCATCAAAGCATTGATGGTTAAACTTGTCTAGGGCTAGCCAGAATATGTTTAGGGATCTATAGAAAGTGAGATTTGGGTAATTCTCTTTTGATCCAAGGCAGACACTTGGCAATCTGCGTGAAGTCTCCTTAATTTTATCTTTCTCTGGGGTTGATGTTATGCTTTGACTTTTTTTTTTTAATTACCATAGGGTTCTGTTATATTTGTTTACTTTTGGACTACAAATGTATTCAGATTATCCAAGTCATGTATCTGATTAAATGATTTAGTTTTTTTACAATGGAAAAAAATTGAAGACTAGGTCCTGTAATTGAAAGCTTATTTTCTAAGCATATATCATATTTGATGGAGGAAAAATCTTGGGTCATGTCATAGGAGAGCAGTTTGGCGCATCATTAATTTTCCTTGTTTTGATTTCTTTTCAGGGAATATATTTCAACATTTCAAGATTAAAAGATGGGACTGTGTTTTCCTTAAGCCATGGTGAAGGGAAATCCCTTGATTTGCGGGGCTTTAGATGCGTGCGGAATAGTATTTTGAATAATAGATAAAACCCTATAAAGGTTTGTCAACCCTGAGATGATATGGTGAACCTTGTCAGTGAGAAAAACTCCTAAAAGATTATAGACACATTATAAAAGATATCATCTCACTTTTTCACATTACCTGTTTTACTTCCCTAGCTGTACCACGTCTAGGAAAAGGTAATGTGACAACACTATTTATTTGGTTATGGGAGAGGATTGGGCATGCTGAACCAATCACAGAGCTGCACACAATAGGGCAAAGGGATCTTTTCTAAAAAGGGAGGAGAGAGGATGGCCTTTATCCTTGGATTATTTAGGAAATGATTCAGACTATCTACGTATTATATTTCAGTCTCTTTACCCAAAAAAATAAAAAATAAAAGAAAATAAAATAATCTTAGGAGAACTGTTGCGGAAAGACAGACATAGTTCAGGCCTTGTATCAAATATGACCATGAATAGAGTTGATTAGAAGGCAAGGATCTATGTAGTCGATCCCTTTTAGTTGGAATAAGGTTGAGTTGTTTTTGTTTGAAAAGTTTTAGTTTCAAAAGGATTAATGTAGCAAGGTTTAAAGTATCGATATCTCGTATAGTATCGATCGGGTGATTCGGAGAGACATATCGTATTGGAGATATGTAAGATACCTCCATCCCCAGTCCCCACCCTTTTTCTGATACTTAAATTTCTCCGGTGAATGTTGTGGCTCACTTTGTTAGCATCTTACTGTAGAAACGCAACCCTAAAACGATGCAGAAGATAATGGAAAAACAAAACAAACAATGTACACGGATTTTACGAGGTTCGGCAAGGTTGCCTATGTCCCTGGTGAGATGAGATCTTGCTTCACCATCAATGGAGAATAGGGTTACAGCGCTCGTCCTCACACCTCTTAGTATTGCTTGCATTACAGAGAAAGAAACTCTCGCTACAAATATATAGCGAAAAAACCCTAATCCGAATTAAGCTACACTTACTATTTGAGTAATGGCACTTCATTTACTGCTTTTATATTATCAGTTTAAGTAGAATTCTTATTGTGAAGTGATTATATAAAAAAAATTCTATTTTGTTCGTGGCAGGGAGTTTAAAAGGAACTGTAAGGTTACAAGCATTGACCCAAGGCTATCCTACAAAGAAACAAGCATCAACTACTTTAAACTATCTCCGTTCTTGGAGTAGGATACAGACCCAGATTAAAGCTTGTAGACTCTGAATTAACCAAAAGAAACTAGAGAATCAATTAAAACTGGAGGCAAAGCTGCTTCATGAGAAAGAGGTAATACTGAACTGTTCCATTGTGATAAATAAGACAACCTACAAAGCCTAAAGTGCTGAATGAACTAGACCAGAACAGAAACAGCTAAAACTACTGATACTAATTGTAGAAACAAAGCTATATTTAAGGTTCTTGGATCCAAATCCAAATTATTTAACGTAAATAAATAATTTTTGTAGAAACGCAACCCTAAAACGATGCAGAAGATAATGGGAAAAACAAAACAAACAATGTACACAAATTTACGAGGTTCGGCAAGGTTGTCTCGGTGAGAGGAGATCCTGCTTTACTATCAATGGAGAATAGGGTTACAGCGCTCATCCTTACACCTCTCAGTATTGCTTGCATTACAGAGAAAGAAACTCTCGCTACAAATATATAGCGAAAAACCCTAATCCGGAAAGTATACAACTGCCCTCAAATAAAAAAATTCGAGTGGGGGGCACTACACCCCTGCTATGCAGGGGGGCCTCATGCCTCCCTTGCAACCCCCACGGCCCATTAACCGGCTAGCGGACCACTGCCCTGCCTGTCGAGGCGCTGCACCAGTACTCCCTAGATTAAACTGTGACGGAATACAAGACATCGTACACCAACAATTTTATTTCTCCAAAATATGAGAAAATTCTTAGCATCTCAGATGCAAAAGGTCAGTGTCAGACCTCTTCACTGACAGTATGAATGGGTGACACCATGGAGGAAATTCTTGCCAGGATATACCATAGAAGAAGAAGTTGCAGTTAAGCATGAGCGAGCCATGGCATATGCATTCTCTCATCAGGTATGCCCCTTGCATGTTTCAGTCTTCTGTAATGATGGCAACTTGCTTCTTATATTGTATGTCAATATGGGGATCCCTGTGACTTACAGTGGAGGGCCAACTCTAACCTGAACCAGGGACAGTTTGCTTATGAACTTGGAAAAGCTAACTGGGGTTGGAGCTGGAAGGAGTGTTGGATTGCAGCTCGCCCATGGGAGGTCTAAAGAAGGCCAGAGTAAGCAGACAGGCAAGCTTGGTAGAAGTACAAGCCTGCCAGCAACAAAAATCTCTGTTTCAGTCAAACCTACATTGTCTAATGGGAAGGGATCCATAAAGCCAAGGAGATTGTCTTAACCTAATGCTCAAAAACCTGCTGAAGAGAAGGCAAATGCTAAGGTGTCAATCAAGTCTGGTTCTGAAACTGAAGAAACAAAAACCAAGCAAGAGCAGCCAGTATCTCACTGAAGAACAGAGATGGAGTAGAAGAAGAGTTGTTTCTTTGATCCTGCTTCTTTCTAATTGGCGATGAGTGATTAAAAAGACAAAAAAGTTGATTGTTTATTTCTGATCATTTATTTATTTTTTGGCTGATGTGTAGTATTATGGGGTTAACCTTGAGCATCTTACATTCATATTGTATATAGAAATATCAAATTATTTATGGTTTTGGAATTGGTACTCTTAAGCTTCTGTCATACTAAGATGCCATGATAGTGTTCCAATGATATGAGGAAATAGAGAATAAATTAAAGAACAATCACATTAGTTTATGTTGTCACATGGGTGACCATGACCATGGACACATGATCTGAGAGGCCCCAAACCCCTGTGAAAAAAAAAATCTTCAAAATCCCCATATGCCCTCAGTCTGGCAAAATTTTCAATGTCTTATAGTGCCCTTGGTAAACTCTTATCTTGGCTTTCACCATTGCTATAAGAGATTTGAGGTTCAACTCTCCACAATTCTGGCCTCAACTGACCTGCTTTCTTAGCCTACAAAGACCAGGGAACCCTACCCTTAAAATTGATTCTAGAGGAGTTATTGCTCAGTGCAATGGTGAAAGCTCAAACTGCTAGTGTGGGATCACAGGTTTGAGTCTATTTCTCGTGAATAATGCCCACTTATCTATATAAAAAATTGGCATAGCATTGGTAAGTGAGAACAACTCTGGTCCAGAGAGAATTCCTTGTGAATAATGCCCACTTCTTTTGGGGGTACCTTCCAGATACAGGACTTGCCACCTGATCACACCCTTTTCCGGCTTTAGGAACCCTCCTGTACACTCCCAAATTTGATCCATGGCAGATCAAGAGTGGCTCATTTTTATAGACAAGTCTAGCATTCCCTGTTTACATTTTGAGTTTCACTCAAAAAGAGTTGGCTAGATGAAGCTTTTGAAAAATGCTTGTAAACACAAGGAAACATGCCAAAGACTGAATGACGGGCTAATCTAGTTAAATTTGACTCAGGATTTTAGTAGGTCACCAGTTTTCAAGTCCAGTGACTCCAGTCCAGATCATATACTCTATCTATCCAAACTAAGGGTTTTTTTGATCTATTATTTGCCCAAATAACAGGAATTTCTAAAAAGAGTAGACAGCAGAAGCTTGAAACAAATAAAAACAATGATGAAAGAAGTATCATTTCATTATTACTTAATCATGGTTCATCCTGCTAATCACTTGGATAAAAAATGAATATGACATTTTTACAATAGAAAGAAGGGTTAAAAAATGAATCAAATTTTTACAATAGAGAGAAGTGGGTTGTGGGGGAAGAGAGGGATAGAGAGGTTGCCAACCCACACCTTAACCCCATGGAGCCCAAAGAATAAAAAAGAAAAATTTCAACCATTGTATCAAGTACAAAAAGGGTATACACAATACAGCACCAGTTCTAATAAACAGAGACTCAGTAAGGGAGGGATTTATTCCATCTTCTGATCTTTTATCCATCATTGCTGTTCTGAGATAAAGCTACACTTTTGCAGATTGGGCACACATTTTTCACAAGCAACCACTTTTTTATGCACTTTGCATGATATTCGTGTCCACACTCAAGTGTTCCTATCTCGTCCATGTTCTCATGCTCTTCCTGTAAAATACCAAAAAACCACCAACTATTAGTCACCATCATTTCCTAGCATTTTAGGAACTTCAGGAAAAGGGACAGTCACAGAGGGTATTTGATAGAATTAGACTTTAATATTTGACAGGTAGCTAATCCAAGGCATGTACTACTATTCTATCCAACATCCGAATTGCATATTAGGTATGACAAAATACCTGGCATATGATGCATATCTCAGCTTCTTGATCCATGCTTGATGGCTCATTCAAATTGATACAGGCTGCAGGCGGCACATGATATGTTCTTGTCTTAAGATGCCTAGTGATGGTTTCTTTTGTCAATTCAATTTTTGCATTGCCAATACGTTCTCCCAGTGCAAGCAACTCCTGCAGGTGGGTCATATGAACATTGCCAAGTTAGTTTATGTTTGATAATTCAAAAAAAATAAAAAAAAAAAGCCTAAATCTTAAGCATGTGTGGCTACTTTTGACTTACCTCATATGACATGCGATCTATATCCAACCTCAAGTCACTAAGAAGTTCGTGAGAATTCCTGAAGTCTGAAAATTCCAGTATAGCAACCTCCTACACAATATTGCACAGAAAATTCTGTTAAGTAAACCAAAAAAATAGATTGAATAGAAAAGTAATTCATCCCTACACCACAAACGTACAGCTTCAGGTAGAATCCTCAAGTGTGGGCGATGGCCATCTTCTTGCAGTGCCTGGTGCACAGCTCTCTGGTGAGGTCGATACATTCTAAAGCCAGTGGGTAGAAGGCGCCTCTGATACCTAGAACCTGGCACTGTATCTCCATCATTATTACTCCCAAATTGTTGCTCCACCAAGGTACCACGGACAGGCTGAAAGGATTGACCAATAGAATTCCCCTGAACAAAACAATGAGGATTAAGCAATAAAGGGAGTCCATCTGAAGACCAACAGGGTTGTATCTGCTCTGCCCAGTTCTCTGTGGCCCTCCTCCTTCATTGAGCAATAAAGTGGAGTCCAGCTGAAGACCCACAGGATTGTATCTTCTCTGCACAGTTCTCTGTGGCCCTCCAAATTCAGGTGGAAGAAAAGCTGTAACATCTAGCATACCAGCACCAGATTCAAATTGCTGTTCCCAATAGTGTAGCCCTGTACTCAAGGAGATGCCCGAGGATGATGAACTTGAGCTTGCTGAGCCATTGGCATATTGGGAATTCCCTGGAAAGCCCTGTGCATTCTCTCTCCTATATGAGCCTCTGACAACATGTATGGAATGATTATTCCTTTCATATCCATCTGAACTCACTCCAATAATTCCATGGTTGCTTGAAGGTAACATTCTTCTATACCTAGATCAACAAAAAAAAAAAAAAAAAAGAAGAAGAAGATCAGTTGAGGAACAGCACATGGGAAAAGATTATTGAGTGTGGAAGACTTCGAACAGAACACCAAAATAGATGTTTAGGGCCATAAAATGCATATTCTTTGAGTTCCCTTTCTCAGATTCTTCCGTGATGTTGTCATTCAAATCTTACACATAAAGTACTAAAACATCTAAAAAAAATGGGGAAAACCCTAGAAAATAAAAAATCAAGGAACGGATTGACATAGAGAAATAAGGAAACGAAAATCAGAGAAAAAGAAAGGAAAACTAACCTTGAAAGATCCACAGTTCCACAGCTCTTCTTCAGTTGCACTCGCCAAGTTCATAAAGTTCTTTCAACGGTCGTCTCGGAAGAAATCGAGAAGTTTTAAGGGTCCGTCCGCTCTCGCCAAGTTTTTAAGAAGACTCTTTCTTGCAACGGTCATCTCGGAACTCGCGCAAAGTTTCTAAAATTTCTTGTAACGGTCATCTCACGGTGAGATTGTTTGTTTGACGCCTCCAGAAATATGCGCGTTATTCGAGGAGATGAAATTCAAAAAACCACAATCTTCTGTCGCTAAGAAGGGTAACAAACGTTGGGAAAATAGTAAAGGCCATGAAAATCGTAAAAGAAAGGAAAAAAAGAACAATGAAAAAGGATGTAGAATAGAAAAGAAAAGAAAAAAGAAGAAAATAAATGAAATTGTAAGAAAATAAAAAGAGTATGTTATGCTTGGTAGCCAAAAGAAGAAAAGAAAAGTAAAGAATTCAAAAAATTTTGAATTTTAGGAGAGAGAGACACATAAGAAATCATCGTGTAATTATTTATTTTTTGCGTTATTGTATTTTCATATTTTCTCATGTTTTCTTGTATTTTTTGTAAGATTTTTTTTGTTGGGGAATAAAAAAAAAAAAAAACTTCATAATTCTTAAGAGAAATTTTGAATTTTAAAAATTGAATCTTCTGTTGAGTGAAAACATACCAAGTACAAAAAGATATGCTGAACCCAAGAAAAAACATACCAAGTGTACTTTTTTTTCTTTTCTTTTCTTTTCTTCTCTTCTCTTGATTACCAAGTAGACCTCTGATTTGAATATGATGAATCGAGCCATCCCTTTGGCTTCAAATGATTACCGGTTGTTTCGGTAATATTCTCCCTACTATTCTGCTTTGTTTGGACAAATCCTAAGGCTATGTTTGGTAGTCAAGAGAAGAAAAGAAAAGAAAAAAGAATCTAAAAAAAAAAAAAAAAAAGAGAAGAAATAATGAGAAAATAAAAATAGTATGTCTATTTTGTTACCAAGAGAAGAAAAGAAAAGAAAAAAATTAAAAAAAAATTGAATTTTAAGAAAGAGATAGACACATAGGATATCATTGTGTAATCATTTATTTTTTGTCTTATTATGTTTTCATATTTTCTCATGTCTTCTTGTGTTTTTTGCAAGGAAATTTTTTGGGGGAATAAAAGAAAAATTCACAATTCCCAAAGGGAATTTTGAATTTGAAAAAAGAAATCTCCTCATGGGTGAAGATATACCAAGTGCAAAGAAAAATTCTTAACCCAAGAAAAAATAGTACAAAAATGGTACGTTTTTTCTTTTCTTCTCTTGGCTACCAAACACAGCCTAACTACCGCTTCGACTCTCATCTTCTTCGTCCTCCTCCTCCCTTCTTTCACCGTCTCCCATGGTTTGTTATATTTTTTTTTCCACCCGCTGCCCTTGGTTCCTCATCTCCCTCCCTCCCTCACTCAGTCCTTTTGTTTCGAGCCTAACTCACCCCTGCAACTCCTTACATGCATGCAATTTGTGGTGATCATCTGTAAAGTTGGGGTTCAAGGTTTAATTGATGATTTTAGATTATATGTGGTTGGGAAGGAGTGGCTGCTCTTGAGAAGGGCTGTAGATTCAAGAAAAATCTTAGAGAAGGGTTTGGGAAAGAAGAGTTTAAAAGATTGTTTCTATCCCAACAGGAATGTGAGAATGGGTTTAGGGTAATGCTATGGAGGCATTGATGATATTGATCGATGGTAGGGAAATATGAGAGTGGGATGATATTGACAATTTTGTGTCGATGGAGTCGGTAGTGATAGAGGTTTGGGATGGAGTCAGTAGTGAGCGGTTGTGTTGTACGATTGCAAGCAATGATGTTGCTCTGGGATGATTTGAATTTCGGTGATGAAGATAGTAGCGGCTGGGAGTGGTGCATCAGCAACAGGTAGGGGCTCTCACTTATCTGCTGCTCTGACGGTGGAGGTCGTAGTGATGGACAAGCATTTTTTTCTACCTTTAATAGTGGATTAGTGTTGTATTGGCCAATATGTATCAGTATCAGTGTCCTAATCATAGAGGCCAAAGCAACGTAGCATCTTATCTAATGATGTGTAATTATTCCTTCTAGTTTCCCCATGAGCTGCCCTCTTAGCCAGTTTCAGATCTTTGAAGCCCTGCCCAAGTGGTGACCTTGGGAAAAAAATCCTCTGTTTTTCTCATCCCTGTTTTTCCTTGTTTTGTTACCTATAGAACACGACACGTGGACAACTTTAAGATCAACGCACCGGATGTAATAATCCTCACCCAATCTTGACCGTTGGTCTTAAAATTGTTCACGTGTCGTGTTTTGCTACCTGCAAAACAAGGAAAAACAGAGGATTTTCATCCGTGATTTTGACTACTTGTGCTTGTTTTGTTTTTTGGATTACTACAAGAAGCAACAATTGAGGGAACGAGCCAAGCCAAGACAAGACGATAGTCCCTATGTTCTAGTTAAAGACATCCCTGTTTTGGGGAACTACGTTTTGAAAATTCATCAGCTTGAAATAATTGAGAAACAATGTAATAAGTTGCTGAAGTGGAAAATGGGCACCAATTAAATGAACAATCCAGCAAGTCACCTATCTGATTACAATGTAGTTTGGCTACATCATCCCTCCATGGGGCCAAAAAAAGGACCTGCTAAACAAACAGCCTTAGAATATCAAAAAGAAAATCCCTTGTGAAGGTTATATGTAAACCCTATGGTGTCATCCTTGAGGCCTGCACTCGAATCCCTCCATCCTCCCCCATCCTCCTACCACCTGGTTTCCCCTCAATAAATGTGAAGAAATACCCAAAAAAAAAAAAAAAAAAAAAGGATATCATCTTTCCTTTGATGACTTCTGCCGTTATTTTGTAGATTGAACGTCCACCATAGTTGTCACGTCGCCAATGTGTTGGAGGGTTTCCTAAGTGCTTAGGCAACAATTCGCCTGCCATAAGGCAAACAAGGCGCTTAACGCGACTAATTGTAATTTTTTTTCATCTTTTCTAACATTATTTAGTATGCTATATATACCACGTATCATAAAAAGAATCAATATTAAGCCACACCAAGTCATAAAAGATCAACATTAAGTCATAAAAAATCAATATTTAGAGAAATGCTCTTGTTCTATAATAAGTTTGATTAGTCAAATAATTTTACTTTTATATGAGACTTTTTGTATTAGGTATAACATAAAACCAACTTTCCAAAAAGTTTAAGATTACTTGAATTCGAATTGTAATGATAAAGTTAAGTTCCGGTCAAGCTTATTCTAAGGTGCATGGATGCAGTTAAATCACCTGGATGAAAATAATTTTATGGATGTCAAAATAAAAGATTATTTTACTGGACTTTTGTTTTTTAACAATGTTTTACCATGATTAGATTATAAAATTTTCATAACTGGAAAAAAACCCTAGCATTTGAAAGTTGAAAATCACCCCTATGATAAAAAAATCCAGCTTTTGCTATGGGTAATTTACAACGCCACCCCCTGGAGAATGTCACTATGAGAGGGACACCCCCTCTCTTTCACCAAATTAGACTCAGACCCCCTGCCATCAGTCTTTGTTAAGAGATGCTGTGAAATGACACTTTAGCCCTTATGAGTAAAACACCCTTATTATATTATATCAAAAATACCCCTTTATTCACCCTTATCTCTACCAACGATCGTTTAGAACAGCGGCGGCGACCTCACGGCGACCAAGCGAAACCCCTCTGACCTGCTCTGAACCTTACAAACATGCTCTCTCCCGAGACAAATGTTGTGGATTTAATTAAATTGGCCATTGGAATTATATTAAAAAAAAGAACAAAAACCCTTCAAGATAGGTCGCCGTTACTTTTCCCTTCTAATAAATCCTACAAGGGCTTCTTCAACGGGTTGGGTTTAGTACTGCCTGGGTTCATTAATGGTCGTTTAATGCTTCTTCCTACCACACCAAGATGTGTGACCGTCACAGTCTCCTTTGTATGATCTGTTGAAACAGTTGGAGAGTCAAAGCCCACACTCTCCTGGACAATACCCATCTACGAAGAGCTCAATGCTGTTGAAGGTGAGCTCTTCTTTGGTTGCCGGTTGCTTTCATAGAAACCATTTTAAGGACTTCAGAAAAGATAGATGACAAGGTTAAGACAAGTTGTTGGAGGTCTTCAAGCTAAAATTCAACATACAAACGAGTTACCATGATGTATATAATAAAATCATACGCTTAAATAGATATACCTAGATTTCTGTCCAAAAGGATGTAGGATTTGAGTGACACTTGCCTTCCTTTCCAACTCGCTGGAGAGTTCCTTCAGTGTCCCAATCTCAGAGTCCTTCTCTGAGTTTGAAGGTTCAACTTGAGACCTAGTAGATGATTGTTGGTTCTTCTTGTTGGGGTCAGCAACATCCATTGTCTCTCCCGAGCATGTTTTTCTCTTTAGTTCATTAACTTCATTGATGAGTCTTCCCACCTGAGCCTTGCAAATTGATAAGGTCCTTTGACAATATGGAATGGCGGCTTCTTGAGCCTTCGACCCAACCTCCAAACACAAGCATGTCCTGAAATTTCCGAATTTCAAGTTAAGGTTGTGACTGAAAAGATCATCAAGTTGGGCAATTGGGGTCTAATCGCTGGAGGGGTTCGCAACCACCGTCGCCCAAAGGGGGTTGCAGTCGTCGATCTGAAAAGCACCAAGGATCTTCTTCTTCGACAAAGTGAATAGTGAGTTAGGTTTTTCTTCAACTGATTTGGGGACTAATACTAGAGAGGGCAATTTCGGTACGCCCTTATTTTTAAGGGCTAAATGGTATTTAGAAAAAAAAATTAATGCTGATGTCAGCATTCTTGGTATATTCTATAACACTAACTGACGGCAGGGGATCCGAGTCTAATTTGGTGAAAGAAAGGGAATGTCTCTATAGTATTGGCATTCTTCAGGGGGTGGCATTGTAAATTATCCCTTTGTTATTGGACTGAGGGTTGACTTTTTATCATTTTGAAATTTGATTTTTTAACTATTTTTATTGGATTCAAATAGAGGATATTTGCTTATTTTATGAATAATATCTTAAGTTAAATGATATTTGGCATACATAAGGTGCCAAAACAGGCAACATACAGTGCAATAAGGCGACAATCGCCCCTAAGCTCCAAGTAAACCGTCTGGAGGCCAAGGAGGCGGCTTGACAACTATGACGTCCACCCAGCCTAATTAACATGTCTCATATATAACAGAACATACATTCCATATATAAATAGGCTGCCAGCAAAGGCTAACAGATAGAACTTTGATTAATTGTGGCATAGATGATCCCCAAGTCAGATGATTAATTTAGGATTCAATAACACACCAATAATTTAAGTGAAAGACAAAAGATCCTCGTGAATAAATCTGATCCTGTTAGACAATTGGATGTAAACGGTAAATTCAAATAGGATTTGAAATCTCAAAAAAATAAATATCTGATGCAGAGAAGGAGCTGAAAATACAAACCCCGCAAGAAGAAGAAAGGGCCAGCAGACCCAGCAGCAGGCTAGCCCTCGACTAGACCTTCTGTGTTCTTCCATCTGGTTGGCTTACTATGGACTATACTTAAGAGGTTTTACCTGTCTGTTCTAGAGGCTTACTCAACCAAGCATACTTGCATATTGGATCTCTACTTGGAGAATTATCAAACTTCTCTCAGTTTAGTCCTATTTCAATATTTTGGGGCCCGTTAGATAACGTTTTAAGAAACGAGTTTCTGCCGTTTCTGTCTAGAAACGATAGAAACGGAACAAAAAGCGTTTGACAAAACTGTTTCGTTTCACTTGTTTTCAGAAATTGAAATTGAAATTTCTACCTATTTATGGTTAAAAAAAAAACGACCTGGGCGAAACAAGTAGAACTTGTTTCGCCGTATCTGGAAACGACTTGTGGCCATTCTTTCGCTGGTTACTATCGACTTCTAGAAACATGACTTATCAAACACCTTCAATTATGTTCCTATTTCTAGAAACGAAAATTTATGTTTCTACCGTTTCTTGGAACAGAAACGACAAAAACGTTATCAAACGGGACCTTGGTGTTTCTCCCTTGGATATTCCTCACTCATAGAGAATGGGAAGTTTGTTTAGGACATGTCTAACCAAGATATGAAGTAGTGTTTTTTGTGGAGGAGTGAGGTTCTTGCATGTGCATCTGGACCAATGGTAATGCATGAGGAAGCATTCACAAAAGAGTTATTTTCTTCTCATGTCGGCAGTCCAATCATTTCACCCCAATGTGTTCGGGCTTAGGGGTCACACTCCTCCCCTCCCCGCCCACCCCACCCCCACCCCACAAACACTTTCTCATATATATATATATATATATATATATATATCCAGAAGAGGGTTCCCTAAAAGGCAGCATTGCCCTTACACAACCACAAGGGTTATTGATCCTACACAAGCATATAGGTCAATGGAAACACTAGTAAAAGCATCAACAATGGTGGAATTTCCGCTTTTATGGAAGGTGGATCGATCATTTTGGCCCCTATGTGTCTGCGCGCAAGGACCACTCTCCCCTCTCCCAAAGAAAACATTTTCCCCTAATATATACACTACCGATTTTAGAAAATTGCGTTGTATCTGTAATTTGCCAACTCATATGCCAAAGCAATGCACATCATAGGCAACGGGTGGTACATTCATATAAACGCATTTCATGCAAACAATGCAATTCCATTTTAAGCAACTCTCAGAAGATCAAAACAAGCAACCAGCTGTGCACTGAGAAAAATATCAACTGCTTGAGCTTCTTTATCCATACTCCCACCTGCCATACTAATTCGGGCGGGCAGAGTCCAGACTCCAAAACACATACATAGGGGTGGGGTGCCCCACACCCTGAGATCGATCGATAAAGGCATATTTTTCTCCTCTGCATTCACAAAATGAAACTGGAATACCCACGGAGAATCCATAATATCAATAACTGAAAGCAAAGGCAAATGAGACAGTGGCCGAAGGATGCTTTAGGCTTTACCAACTATGTATTGTATTATCATGGCTTCCTGAATTCCTGAAAGGGGTTGTTAAACATAGAAGTTGAAGGATCTTTTCTTAATGTCTGCAACTCAGGGCGTTCGTTAATGTCCGTGTGTTCTGGTGAATTGGTATGTTCTTAGTACCCTCAATCAGGCCAGAACCCATCATCCCTTCTGGGGAAAATACAAAGAAATGGTTTTTATTGACAATCGCATATTGGAACCCCTTTCAGAGGAAGGAGCGGCAGTGAATTCTAATATTTGATCTCTATATCATTTCAACCTCAACAGAGAAATTACCCAAATCAAGCTAATAGATGAAAGCAAAAATTCAAACACCAAATATATACAAGATTCAAGAGGGAGGGGGGAAGATTGAAGTTAGGGCATCAAACAGTAGTAGTATCGATGGATTGAAATCATGATCATCGATCATCAGCGGACGATGGGGAAGGAGGAGGATGTTGGTCTTTCTTGGAGGGAAGAGGGTTGGAGCCCTTGATGATCCATCCAAGAGCGAAGAAAGAAACTCCGGCTAGGATAGCAGTACCCCATGCGTGGGAATACCATTTGCTGTACTGCCTGATTGCGAACCTCCATTGATCCCTCAATGTTGCAGGGTCTGGGTTCGTTGCGTCTGGTGGATTTCGATAATGGATCTTTTGCTCCCGACCACCGCTGCTGTTGCCGCCGTTGCTGCTGATTTCCCCAGCAACCTTGGTGGGCGTTTTTGAAGACGTAGGGTTGCGCTGCACTGCTTTTGGATCCTCTTCCTCACTCATGTTGGTAACAAAAACAAGCAAAGCTGCTCTCTTTCAATCTTCTCTCTTCGCTCACACTCACTCTCTGAACTCGATTAAATATGACCCGTGCCTGCTCTGGTCTCTGGGTTAGGTTATTTTGGACTGGATTTGAATGGATTCTTCCTGACCCAGCCCGTTCTGGTTAAGCTCTAAATCAGTAACCAATCACCACCGGAGAAGTAGAGCACACACGCGCAGCTGCTCTCGCCTCTGTGTGTGTGCACGCGCACGCGCACGCGCTCCAGAGTTCCTTTTCCTGATAGCTATTACTTGGGGACAATTTGTTTAGAAGGGAGTTGGGGGTGGGAATGTTGTTACTATGGTATTCACATATACTCACCCCACCAATGTTTAGTTGGGTGGGGTTAGGAGAAGAGAGAGAAGAAAGAGAAAAGAAAATTGGAGTAGAGAGATGATGAACAATGGTTCGTAGCTAAGGATTTGAGAATGATGGTTTGCAATAGTACAAGGAGATGCACAAGGTGAACCAGATCACCATCCTCTTTTGCAAACCAATTTTCCCTTTTTTTTTTTTTTTTTTTTTTTTTTTTTTTTTTTTTTTTTTTTATCTAAACTCATTTTCTTTGATTTCTCCATTCCTACATACAAATCTTGTGAAGCCCATTTTGAATGATTTTCATTTTTTGCAAACCTTGTGAAATCCATTTCTTTGATTTCTTCATTCCTCAAACCAATCTTGTGAAACCCATTTTGAATGAATTCCACCTATTGCAAACCAATTTTTCCTTTTTTATTTTTGTTTAAACGTTGTGAAACCCATTTTCTTTGATTTCCCAAACCATTCTTGTGAAACTCATTTTGGATGATTTCTATCTTCTTCTGCAACCAATTTTTTCCTTTTTTTTTTTTTTTTTATTGAATATTCTAAGCCCATTTTGGATGATTTCCATCTAAACCAATTTTCCCTTTCTTTTTTTTTTTCTATTTTTTAATAAACCTTGTAAAACCCATTTTGTATACAAGAGGTGGAAGAAGATGAGAGATACAGAGAAAGTTGTTGAACATTTCAACCTCACAAAATTCCATCAATTTGATATGACTTTGAAAGAAAGGGGTGGAGGCCACATCACCAGACAAGGAAAAACTCATTTAAAAGGAGGTGGGGTGAAGGCCACATCAGCAGCGAACACTCATTTTCCAATGTTGTATGGAAACTTTCTAACCCCACTCAACCAAAGGTTACATTTTTCCATGTTTTTGAAAAACATCCGTACAATAATCTCAACCCTAAAATCCCACCCAATCAAAACCCCCTGAACAAACGGGGCCTTAAGGGTGTCAGTCCGTTGATTTGATTCAATTTTGTTGGTTTCGTTGTCAGAATGGATGAATTTCAAACCAACCCGATAAGAAAAAGATTTGGTTTCTGTCAGTCCCAACATCAGATTCAGTTTGATTTGGGTTAGGTTTACCATGTAAATATAAACAAAGAGAAAAACAGTTACCCCAATTCCAAACCGATCCAATAAACCTCAGTTTGATACAGTCCAGACTGATCAATCTGGTTTCAGCAGAGTTCGGGCTAGGGTTTGACAGCCCCCCCTGCTACAACTGCATTCCCTGATCCTAAATATTAGAGGCAAGCAACAAGTATTCGGCCTCGCTCTATTTGCAACACAGAGCCAAATATAATAGTTAGAACTTCCACCATAACCATTTAGAGCATCCACCAAAAAATAGTAGAAAATGACCAACATCAGAGACTGTTTTCATAGCTAAGATGCCCATAGCATCCAGCATTGAGAATTAGTATGCTGCTTTATGACACCAACTTAATAACATGGTCAAACATCTATGATAAACATTTTCCACAATTACCAATTGTTGATTTAGTTCCCTTTATAATTGAACTTGTCAATCAGATAACTGTGAATAGTACGTTTCTTTTTTTCTTTTTTTTCTTTTTTTGGGGTGGGTGGGTGGGTGAGGAAGAACTTCTAGAGAGGCTTTTCATCACATTTTCCACATCATTTGCGAGCTTCAGCTTTCTTCTGCTCTTTGGCTGCAAGTTTCATTTGCCAAGTCAGTTTAAAGTTAAAGCATTTGGGGAAATAAAAAGCATACCACTGCCGTGGAATGAAGGGCATACCATTCTTCTCTTCTTCACGTTTCTTTGCAGCCTCTGCCCTTTGTTGGCGTATCATGGACAAACGCTCTGAAAGAACAACAATCAATCAGCGCATGAAACAAGACCCAGTAAAAAGCTAGTTACAAAGGATCCAAGAGGGAAGATGAAGAATGAATCAGCACAAAATTTAAAATTTCATCAAATCCAGTAAAAGGACCAAGAAGACAATATTACCACCTTGGAATAGATGATGCAAACAAGAATAGTGAATCTATAATGAAATTATCTTTGAAAAGGGAAAATGGGAATAACGAAGCACATCTCTTCATGTGGATACAGCTTTACTGGAAACACTGCGATGTCCTATGATCTTCGACTGCTATTTAATTTTGGGTGGTATTGGCTCCAACCAAGCCACACAACATTTTTACCACCCGAACCCATTATTTACAATAGACGCAAATTTCTCATACAAGAAAGTGGAAAGCCCCTATTGAGCATTAAAACAGGTTAAAACTCCAGAATGTGGTTTCTTACACGACCACTGAACTTCTGAGAAAATTCAAAATCAACATATACCTTGAGGACCCTTTGAATTAAAGTTCATGCCGGAACTAAAAAATATGAGTTCTTTAAATCTATTCTCCCATGGTGTCTGCTTAAATGGTTTCTTCTATTTTTGAAGGACTGAAGATTCCATTGTTCCACTTCTCCGACAAGTGGAAGTGAAATCATCAAAGACAACTGCCCTTGAGTCTGAGTTGGAAAAACTGGTAGCTTCCATCCTTGGGACCAAAGGTTCAAAGTGGTGGTATTAAAGGAAGAAAGAGATCACCAAAAGGAAATAGATGCATGCTTTACCAAGACAATTTATTGTTCTTTCAAAACCTTAACGAGAATTAGGCCATCCAGCATAGGCCTTGTGTGCTCAGCTGGCATCACGTAATTGAAGGTTCTTATTACCGTAGGCATATCAATTTGCAAAATGAGACCAATATCAAAGTAAATTATTATGCAATGGTGTCACATACAACATCAGCCATTTGGCAGAGATAACATCAAAAGAACATCAGTATTACAAAATCATTTGAGCCATACCCAGACATGCCTACACTTTGCAAACCCTATTTAAGTAAACCTTATCCCAGCTATACACAGATCCTGTTTCCATATTCAATCTATTCAGAAGCATAGTTGTAAACCCTAACCATGCATGTCTACATGTCTGCACTTTGCATATTCATTTGCAAAGTCAGGCCACTGTCAGTATGTTAAGCAGTAGAATGCCTACATTCCTCCGCATTTAAATCGCAAAGCAGATTAATTGAAACAACTGAAGAGAGGAGACTGGAATCAACCAGTATTTCCTCTGGCTTACCTAAATCTTTTCTTGCTTGATCTGTTTTTCCTTGTTCCTGCAGCCTCATATATCGTTCATGAGCTCTTTGTTTCTCTATCTCCTCCCTGCAGAAAAACACAACAAAAACATGATTAAAAAAAAAAAATACAATTCTTCACTCCTGATTTTTTCAAATTGCACCATATTCCAATTAAATAACAAATTGATTGACGAGAAATTCCAGTCATCAATCACTACAGTAAGTAAATGCAAAACTCTTACATAAATTAAATAGTACCAATAATATGAAAAAATCAAGAGAAATTACAAACCTTTCACGCCTAGATAGTTCAGTTGTTTTCTCAGTCTGCAAAAGGAAAATTGCTTTATTACACGACCAAATATTCCATCAGAAAAGAGTGTAAAAACTTCCAAACTTACATCAACATCCCTAGCTTTCACATTCTTTGGTTTCACCAGATTAGGATTCTGAATCTCAATAATACCCTGGGTTCCTTTTTGCTTCTGTCAAAATACAGAACCAATAGCAATGTGCAAGAATCTTAATTCAAGCTGACAACTTATGCCAAAATATCAGGTGAATCATACAAGACATTACAGAACCCAAGCCAAAAATAGAAAAGCATTTCAGAAGATGAGGCAATCAGCAAAATAGATCCTGACCTCAGGTTCTTCATCTGATTCCTCTTCAGATTCTTCAGTTTCTTCCTCCTCTACTTCCTCATCTTTGGCTTCTGCCTAATAAAATTAAAGAGAATCCTATACTCATACTCAAAAAAATCCAAAATAAAAGGAAAGAGGAAGGGAGGAAATTGAAACAAATAAAAAAAGCAGCAAATTTTTTATGTACGGCATTGCTTAGTCATGAGAACAACTACAAGTAAGATTTTAAATATTTAGGGGGAAAAACCCAAGATTAATACCACATTAAATGCAAACAAAGTCATCAAAAGAATATTTCCCAAATATCAATCAAGCTTCCACAACATGGAATCAAAATGGCAAAGCAATTTAATCAAGCCCCAGCCATGAAAGCAAAAAAGTTCCAATTTCAGTCTTGATTCCAGCCATGGGGAAAACCGTAATATTGCAGCAATTTCAGTTTAGATTTCAATAGGTTCTAAATTAAATCCTGCGATTTCATGTGACTAGTCAATCTTAACCCAAGTCACTGAAATCAGTTCATTTTTGGTCCCTATTGAACAAAATATATCAGCAATTTCAGCCTAGATATGTTGCATTTTGGTTTTACAGCCTCAATACATTTACTCGGCATAAGACATGAATGGCTAAATAGCTTGCCAAAGCATAAGACTTCGTAGTGTGTGATGGGAAGTAGTCCACCACAGAAAAATGGTCTCCAAAGAACTGGAAGCATAAGTTTCAGGGAGTGCACAAGACAACATCAATGAGCATCAAGGTGCATACTCGAGATTTCAGCTAACTTAACCAAAAATCATATATCACAGTAAGACCAAATTCCTGACAACAACAACAACAACAACAACAACAACCGGAAAAAAAAAAAAAAAAAACCGCAGCTTGCCTCTCACCAACTGTATATTCCGTGCAATTTTAATAAAATTACCTTTTCCAGCCCCCAACTCATCTGGCTACTTCAATGATAAGTAGAGCCAAGGAGGATAGAAAAACATAAACAATTACAAGGAAAATAATAACTACAAATCATTTGAAATTAAAGGAACAGCTATTCTAGTTAACATGTTAAGTTTTGCCTGATTGAAACACCACCACCTCCCTCCGGCCCCAACCGCAAGAAGGATGAGGAAATAAGGAAAGACACACACGCGCGCAAAGGAACGAATCAATCAGCTAGTCATTATTATACATGTACTGGATTAGCTTGTAGTCAGTCATTAGTCATAACCAGATGGTTGACTATAAACAAGTATCTGAGTTGCATCAGTTACTTTTTAACTTGGGAAGTTACTTTTTCATTATATTGTTTTTATTTAGCAAAGCTCTTGATATCACATGGTTAAAGGAGCTGAAATATATGTTCTTCGCATGGATACATCACATCTAATGAAAAAGGAACCATTCTTTGGACAGCAGTTCCATGTGTGGTTGATGCAATTGGGCGTGGGAAAATTTGGGGTTAATTCAGTATTTTGATTACTAATTTGTTTCCTTATTGGTAGAGTAGGGTGTCCATCAAGTAAGTTGGGAGATTTTATTTCAGTTGCTAATTTAGGTTAGTTTCCATGTTAATTAATTTCCATTGTTAGGTTTTGATCGTCCTTTTTATAGCCATGTAACTCGGTAGAGAATGACAGATTTGAAGTTTTGAGAAATTGAAATTTGAATGAAGTTTTGGCTTGAGACCATGAGGGCCATGATTGCTTTTCTCCTTCCCCTTCCCTGATTTTCTTCTCTTCTTTCCCCTTTCCTTTCGTTCTTCCTTGTTCCGTGTTCTCTTTCTCTGGTTCTGTTCCAGGCGGTACTTGCAGCCAGTGAAGGTGGTTCGAACTCCCTCAATTCTGCAGCTTCCAGTCTGAAACTTGGGGCATAAGCTCTCCTCCCTGGGGCGATTTAAACCCTAAGCTCCATCCCAAGCTCCTGCAAGTCAGAGGACAGCAGATCTGAAACCAGAACTCAGATCTGAGTTTTCCACCATGTTCAGGTTGCAGGATTCTCTTGGAGTTTGTTGCATCTTCTTCTGAACTGAAAGTGGATGGAAACAAGAGTGCTTCGACTCTCGATCTCTCTTCCAAAGTGTTGGATCGATTGAAGTTCTGCTGGGTGAGTTCCATCAATTGAAACCAGCAAGGTTTCCGCCATGGTGAAATTGTGAGGTTGATGGTAACCAAGAATTGAACCCCACTTAAGTCCTTGTTTGATTCTTATTTTACCCTTAAGCCCCTGTCCCTTGTTTTACAGTAAAACCCTTGCATTTAAACTTTGTTTCAATTTAACCCCATCACCAAATTAATTTCCAGAGCTGAACTTTTCCTTTAGGAGTAATTCCAGATCTGTTCCCATTCAGCTATTTCACTCTAAAAGGGTTCTAAATTGTACCAGAAATTACAATATTGACTCTGGTTTGCTTAAGTTGAATTATTTGTTCTTTTGTGGGGCCCATAAGCGATCCAATTCAGGTTTTATAGCCCGGATCTGCATCAGTGGTCAGTCTGCCGGTAGAGGCACACAAAATGAATTAGAGTATCTGGAATTAAGGAAATTCAACATAACTGAAATTCCTGCAGGATTTAATATAGACGGGTTGCCTTAGGATTTCTTCGCCTCGCAATATAAGTATGATCACTTCTGGAATTTCGGCATTACAAGAAAAGCCAAAGGCAATAAGCTCTATCTATTCAAGTGAAGAATGCATATCTCCAACCAAAAGCAAACTACAGCTGTATGACATCCAGTTTGGTTTAGGCAATAGTTTGGCTTATTGATAAAGGGAAAAAGTTCAATAAGATTGGCCAACTATCAACATTAAACTGAGAAGACTAGCTTTTGAATGGATTTTCATGTTCAAGGATTGGACAATCAAAAACTTTCTAAGATGATACATGATCCATCATGCTATTCAAGCACATAAACTTAACCATTCCCCAAAGTGAGGCTTCCATTTCCCAACTGGAGATTTGGCCTTCAATTCAGGTTCATGTAGCAAACATTAAATTATTTCCAACCATGGAAAAAATCAGTTTAAGAATATAGTTTCCAGTAGTTAATATCATATAGAATTCAATGGACGTTGGAACATATTTTGAGAGAGAGAGGGACACACCAAACGATAATAAATAGAAGTGACCATCACCACAAAAATATAGTTGGTTATAGAACAGTTTACTGAGCATCATTCAAGTTTGGAAATTCAGGGACAAGTACTGAAGTAGTTATCAACATCAAACAAGAATTCAATTACATATAAACATATTTTGTGAAAGTAAAACAACTCAAAAAGTACAAGCACAGAGGATCTGCTGTGCTATATATAATATATCAGAAGGAACGGAAAGAAATACCTGTCTAAAAGTGCGAGGACGAGTTGAAGTACCAGCGACTGAGAATATGTAGTAAACAAAGTAATTAGAGCAAGATAGAAATATCTTATATCAATTATCTTTTGAATTTTAACTTCAACAGTAGACCATAAACTCCAAACTACCATATGTGAACTTAGCCATATAGCATAATCAACCCAAGCTCCATGATTAACTATCTTGTTAAATTTGCAAATACTAAAATTCTTGAACCACGACTTGAACCTTCAATAATGGCATAAGAATAATTTATTCGTTTGCCCAAAAAAAAAAACTCTGCGATCTCTAGGAACTAAGGTTTATTTTCCTTTCTTCTCCATGAAGGCAAAGGAAGTACCCATATCAATAGATCATATACCATTTATGCTTACTTTGAAACCTCAAGCAAAAACTGTAGTATGATGCATTTGTCCAGTGTGCACACTGATTCGTATCTTTAACTCAAAGATATGTCAACTTCACCCCACAAAATTTCTGAAACAATTATGCAGCAAAAATCAAACCTAACAAATATTAATATATCCATGCAAGCAACGATAACCAGTTCAAAATAACCAGAATTGAACCTTTTTTTCTGGGGATTTACAGTAACTTATGAATTCTTGATTCCAAAAGTTACCTTGTTTCAGCTGTTCCCGAGACAATCCAAACAATTATTTGACTAATTACAACAGAAAACACTCAACGCATGACTTGTTTCTAATTTGTCTAAATTGTGAATGAAACAAAACTGATTTTGCAATAAAAAGCGTCAAGCTTGCTCCAAAAGCATTCCCCGAAGATACAGGAATCCACTTCAGATCTGAGAATTATGCAAAATACAGAAAGTCTAATCTCTTCTACGACAAAAGAAGGAAACAAAGAGAAGAAGAGGCGCAAAGAAAAAGCAAGACATGTATGCGTGGTTGAGGGTACTGTGCTTACGCATCTCTTCGGGAGTAGAGAAGTGCCTTCGACCCGTTGGCTTTCCCTTGAACTTTCCCCTCCCCATCGTCGACCTTCGGAAGGTTCACACTTCCTCTCTCCCCTTTATATATCTCTCTGTGTTTCCCCCTCCGCTTTCCCGCTGTCTCACTCTTCTGCTCTCCTGCTCTTCCCTTTGAAGATGAATCGGAAACCCTACTCCTGCTAGGTTTAGTCCCACGACCACTGCATCCTGCCTCAACACCACGCGGGAATCCAAAACGCTTTCAACTGCTGTACGTTTTAGAGTTTTACTTTTTGCAAGGAATCTAATTTTCCAAATTAAAAAGTCTTTTCTTTATTAAGTGATACCACATTAAAATTGGACCAAAAAAAAAATTAAAAATTTGATTATAAACAAAGTAGAATTAGGAATTGATATAGCCAAATTGACCTCTCGGTGGGGCAATGACACATGTCGCCTCTGAGACACGTGTCCTTCGCCAGACGAAGGTTCCAAGAAATCACTCACGCTCAAGCACGCTCAATCACTGAGGCACGCTCACAAAATCACGCGGGATCACGTCGTCTGCATGAAGGGAATATTCCCCCCCAGAAGGATGGACGTATTCGAGTGGGACTCTAAGAGGGAAGAAGGTGGACCCGAGAAGGACGCTGGGAAGAAAAGGGAAAACCCTAAACCCTATGAGCTATATAAGGGGGGCCGAGAAGAACGAAGAAGGTAAGCTCTGAGACCCTCACCATTACTCCCTTACTGAATTGTGCGGCCGACCCTGACCCCGGACAAAGCTCCGGGCCTCCGTCGTCTGTGTTTGTGTAGGTTCGACTAGCGGGGTGTTTTGGCAGCAACAGATTGGCGCCGTATGTGGGAACGACGGTAATGGTGGGGAGAACCTACAACCGAAAGAGGACAAGAGCGACGTCCAACATAGACATGGGGGAAGAACCTTCAGGGGAGCTTCCTCCCTCGGTGGAGATAGGACGAGAAAGGGGCCATGACGATCGGGAAGTGTCCGTCAGATACCAGCGTTCGGCTGGATATTCAGTACGTGAAGGCAGTGACCATCAGCCTCCTACAGCCCAGGAGTATGTGACGAGGCAGCAGTTCGAAGACCTCCAGGACAAATATAACCGGATGGCCGAGACTATGAGGGAGGTCTCCAAAGCTATCTCCCATAGGACCGGCGGAGCACCCCCAGGTCCCCACGTCCAGTTTGAGAGAGCTCGAGATGAAGACCGAAGCAGTACGGGATCGACAAGGGCCGATCGTGACCCTCGAAGCCGAGCAAGGGAGAGTCCCGCGCCCCGAAGTAGGACGCGATGCGCCGCCAGAGACCCACATGGGGATC